>NC_057797.1:347188934-347196618 GCF_018294505.1 Triticum aestivum | reverse complement strand
GCTGAGCTCACCGAGCTACGCCACGGGCCGAACCCCTCCGCCTGCGCTGCCTTCGCCTCGCCGCCGTGGAGCCGCTCCCTCGCGCCGCCGTCCTTCGCCCCGCTCCGGCCACCGCCGGCGCCGCTCACCGGAGTGCCTCGCCGTCGACCTCGCCGGAGATCCACCGCCTCCTCCAACCAAACTCCCTCACCCCGTCCTGGATCTCTCCGTCCCGCTCGCCCTCGTCCCGCGTAGACTTTCTGCGAGGTCTATTTTTCTCTAAGTCCTCAGATCTTCATGTTATATGCCTCTGTTCATCATGCCATATCTCCTCATCCGTACCTCCGTTTTGCATGCATGATATATCAAAATGTTCATTACGATGTGCTCTTCATTTTGTTCCATCGCACCATGCTTGTTTGAGTCCGTCTTGATGCCCAAATCATTGATGCAAGAGTGCTATAAAATGTTAGTTCCTGTTTCTTAGCAAATCTTGAGCATTTGTCATTTTTGCCATGATTATTGACTGTTGCATATGGTCTTGAGCTCTACATGTGTTTAGGGCTATGCCATGCCATATTTACAGGGGTGTATGCCATGTATTTTTGTGATCAATTTTGTGACTATCACAAGCATGCAATTAGCTCTCGTGATGTTGTTAATTTTAGGGACTTAGAATATCACTAAGTCATTTCCCTGATGTTATTTTTATGCCATGTATTCATGTTGC
The DNA here is from genome assembly GCF_018294505.1 of Triticum aestivum. Lineage (NCBI taxonomy): Eukaryota > Viridiplantae > Streptophyta > Magnoliopsida > Poales > Poaceae > Triticum > Triticum aestivum. The sequence continues at coordinate 347,195,909 of NC_057797.1, read as the reverse complement.
TACAGAGAGATCCATGCTTCTTTTGAGTATGTTCAGTAAGGATATTTTGGACATATGGTTTTGCTCTATTGATCCATGTCCCTGTTTGCAATTATGGAGTGCCCTAGCATGGCTCAATCTTGCTCTACTTTTGCTATAAAATGTTCCTGGCAGATTGTTTACGTGTTAATCAATTTTGCCAAGGTTGTTGTAGTTGATCCATGCACGCTATGAGATTGTTTTTGCCATGGTTAGCTTATTGATCATGTCTTCTTGCTGGTAGTATGCTTAGTTTGTCATGCAATGCCTTGTGTTGAGTGCATCGAGCTCGCAAACGTGCCTTCGTAATTCTGTTTATGCCATGTCCAGTTTTCTGCTAAGTCTGAATCTGTTAACTAAACTTGCTATGTTTACATGGGTGCCATCATATCTTATGATCCTCTTTGGCTTATGGTCAGTAAGGGACGTTTGTTATATGCTTCGAGTAGATTCATGCCATGCATTTGTTTGCTATGATTTGATCATGTAGCATGTTGTTATCTTGCTCTAAACATTGCTTCCTGATGTTAATTCCGGACATGTTATTTTCACTAAGTCTGTGATGCTGATATCTTTTACCCTTTTGCCATGCTTGTTTGAACCTGCTATTGTGTGATTTAGCCGTAGCTCAGTGTTCATCTTTTGTCAAGCATCTTGAGTAGATCACTGTCGTGTGCTTTGTTGCTATGTTGGAGTGCAGTAGCTTAGTTTCTTCTTGCATTCTAGGTGGCTTCGTGCTGTTAATCACAGAATTGTGCCATTATTGTTTTGCTTGCCATTTGCAAACCGTGCATCCGTTTCCAGTGATCTTTGTATGGATTTCGACTGAAATCAACTCATCTTTCCAGAGGCACACTTGGTTTGCCAAGTTGAGGCCTGGTCCAATCTTTCCCTTCCAGAGCATGCATATGCATTGCATATCACATCCCGCATATCATGCCATGTTTTGCATCATATTGCTTGCGCATTGCACCGTGGTTGATTGTGGGTTCCTTTGCTTGTGTTCTTGCCTTGGGTAGAGCTGGGAGAAAAGTTCGTGATCGAGGAACCTGTTGAGTACACCTACGAGGATCAAGCTTTTGTCAATTCGGAGAACTTTGCAAGCAAGATGACCATACCCTCAAAATCACTTCTATCTTCGCTTGCTAGTTGCTCGCTCTATTGCTATGCCGTGATACCTACCACTTGCTTTACCATGCCTCCATATTGCCATGTCAAGCCTCTAACCCACCTTGTCCTAGCAAACCATTGTTTGGCTCTGTTACTGCTTTGCTCAGCCCCTCTTATAGCGTTGCTAGTTGCAGGTGAAGATGAAGTTTGTTCCTTGTTGGAACATGGATTTTGTTGGGAGATCATTATTATATCTTGTTTACTTTAATGCACCTATATACTTGGTAAAGGGTGGAAGGCTCGGCCTTATGCACGGTATTTTGTTCCACTCTTGCCGCCCTAGTTTCCATCATACCGGTGTTATGTTCCTTGATTTTGCGTTCCTTACGCGGTTGGGTTATAATGGGAACCCCTTGACAGTTCGCCTTGAATAAAACTCCTCCAGCAAGGCCCAACCTTGGTTTTACAGTTGCCTAACAACCTACCACCTTCCATTGGGTTCTGCAGACTCAAGGGTCATCTTTATTTTAATCCCCCCCCCCCGGGCCAGTGCTCCTCTGAGTGTTGGTCCGAAACGAGTAGACTGCGGGGCCACCTCGGGGCAACTTGAGGTTTGGTTTTACTGGTAGGATGTCTCATCTGGTGTGCCCTGAGAACGAGATACGTGCGACTCCTATCGGGATTTGTCGGCACATCGGGCGGCTTTGCTGGTCTTGTTTTACCATTGTCGAAATGTCCTGTAACCGGGATTCCGGGTCTGATCGGGTCTTCCTGGGAGAAGGAATATCCTTCGTTGACCGTGAGAGCTTGTGATGGGCTAAGTTGGGACACCCCTGCAGGGTTTTGATCTTTCGAAAGTCGTGCCCGCAGTTATGGGTAGATGGGAATTTGTTAATGTCCGGTTTTAGAGAACTTGACACTTAACTTTATTAAAATGCATCAACCGCGTGTGTAGCTATGATGGTCTATTTCCGGCAGAATCCGGGAAGTGAACACAGATCTTGTGTTATGCTTGAATGTAAGTAGTTTCAGGATCACTTCTTGATCACTTCTAGTTCACGACTGTGCTTTGCTTTCTCTTCTCGCTCTCATTTGCGTAAGTTAGCCACAATATATGCTAGTGCTTGCTGCAGCTCTACCTCACTACCTTTCCTACCCATAAGCTTAAATAGTCTTGATCGCGAGGGTGTGCGATTGTTGAGTCCCCGTGACTCACAGATTACTTCCAAAACCAGTTTGAAGGTGCCGATGATACCATGCAGGTGACGCAACCGAGCTCAAGGAGGAGCTCGATGAAGATCGTGTTCGTTGTGTTGTTTCGTTTCCAGTTGATCAGTAATGGAGCCCAGTCGGGACGATCGGGGATCTATGCATTAGGGGTTGTCTTTCTTTATTTGGTTCCGTAGTCGGACCTTGATTGTATTCTAGATGATGTAATGCTATATTTATGTATTGTGTGAAGTGGCGATTATAAGCCAACCCTTTATCTCTTTCTTATTCAGTACATGGGATGTGTAAAGATTACGCCTCTTGTGACATGCCTAGAATGCGGTTATGCCTCTAAGTCGTGATCCGACACGTGGGAGTTATAGCCGCATCGTGGGTGTTACAAGTTGGTAATCAAAGCCTTCCCCGACTTAGGAGCCCCCTGCTTGATCGAATCGCTCACGTTGTTGAGTCTAGAACAAAATGTTTTGAGTCTTAGGATTATATATATCAGAGAGTAGGATTCTTTTACTCCTCAGTCCCTTCGTCACTCTGGTGAGGCCTCCTGACATAGAGTTTTGACTCTTCTCTCCTCAAATTTCATGAAATTGTTTTTTAGGATCACGCGGGTATCTTGGAATCGTTCCGATGGTTTTGTGACGAGAACATTGTTCTTGGTGCCTCCTGACATTTAGGGGTTGTGGCAGTGTCCCGGGGAGTTGAGCTCCGAGGTGTTGTCGTCACAATTTTATCATTGAAGTTCTGGAATACCTGAGTTTCGCCGACATCGAAAATCTCCTTTATGCAGTTGTTGGTGAGATAACCTTGACGCCACCCAGTACTGGGGCGGGAGTTCTGGAGTATTGACATAACTCGTATAACGGATGCTTTTCGAAGGTTGAGGTAAATGATTTCCGAAGGTTTCTTGGTTATGTGTTGAAGGATGGATACAACTGGATGTTGGATTTGTTAGTTTTGGGTGAGATATTATGCTTCCCATGTATCCCCAACACCTGATTGCATAACCAGAAAGTTTCGGGAGTTTATAAGTGGGAATTCAAGTATATCGTAGGATATCTTTCCAACAGACACATGATACGATATGGGATCTATCATATGTTTGTTCCGGCTTATTGTGCAAGCCAATCCTTTGTTTTGCTTTGTTGTGGTATTCGAGTTGCTTCAATGTCAAGTGTTGATTCCATACCTTTTCCAAGTGGTGTTCTCATATTTCTATGTGAATACTAATCCTTCATGTCAATCGAGATTGTCATGTCAATCCTTTTCAACCGGCGCGCTTCTCGTCAAGTGGATCCGATCATTTCAACATTTGCAAGATCCAATCTCAGTTTTCGTCAACGGTGTTTGTTTCATCTGTCTCCAAGTTGCCTTTGTTTTCCCGCCCTCCCACCCTTTTTTCTTCAAGGACTAAGATTTCTTAATCAAGTATCCATCTTATGGATGTGAAGTCTCTCCATTCTTTTCCGTCAATGTTCTTATCCGGTGATTCTCAGGAAGATACTAACGGAGTTTAGTGTTTATCATTCTTGTTCTCTTTTCTCCTTCGGTGGATTCAATTCAAGCTTTGTTAATCATATCCTTTTTCCTCATTTCAAATGCTTTTCTCATGCCAGTGCACCTCATAATCATTCCCCGCTTGCTATTCAATTGTTCCGGAGTGCTGAAGATATCTCGAAGATTCGTGTTTCCACTATGTATTCAATTCAAACTATTTCGAGGTTTACCTCGTTCAAACCATTTAATTCAGCTGGTGCAATCTCTCTTTTAAATTGTTCAACGGTGTATCTTTTGAGTGGGCCCTAACCCACAGGTCTTTTTCTAGGATCTTACCTGACTCTTCTATTTTCCCGTAGCTATCCTCAAATTATTTTTAAAGTTGATGTAAGAATGAGTTATCATCAATCATATGTATTTCTCCAAGATCGGTCAAATTCTTTTCATTGTTGGCTCAACCTTTCCAATTTTCATTCCGGAGTGCCCGAAAAAATTCTCAGTGGTGGTTCTCGTCATCATTCTCAACATTTGAAGACCGAAGAAGAATTTCTCTTAAGTCTTGCCCCATTCTCTTCAAGACTCGTGGTTCTAGCTTGATGCCATCCTCTCATAATTGTTTTAGATTGTGAGAATTTTTTCATCCATCCGGAGCTTTTTAGGAGTCTTTTCAGTTTGATTCTCTGGAGTCCATCATCTCAAAATTATCCATTCTCAGCTTTCAGCTCTCATTCTCCAAATCTTACCGGTGCATCGTTCAAATATCCTCTAATCAGTTCATGATCCCTTCGTTCTCATGTATCTAAATTCCCTCAAGTACCTTTGTTCTTTTTATAGCTCTTCCCGGTGTTTCTTTATCTTTTCTTCATTTATTTTCAGTTCTTACGGTGGTTCGTTCAAGATTTCTCTTCCTTCTTCATCATATTAATTTATCCGTTATCTCAATCCAACCGGTGGTTCGTTGAAGATTTTCTAAAGTTTGCGCCATATCTCTTCTTAATCCTTTCTACAAGAATAAGTGGTATGCCAAATCCGTTGCTTGTCATCAATTTAATTGGTGAAGGATACGCATGACGTAATTCTTATTATTGTTTCATCCAAGTGATCTAATTCCTTCTTCCGGAGTTCGTTCATGATATCTTTTTCTCGGTTCGAGATGCTTTATCTTTCTTCTGGAGTTCCAAGTTTTCCACATTATCTCATCACGAAGCTCCATCTAAATCATCGCAAGGCTTCACCTTGTGTTCCTAACTTCTCTTTCTTTTCATTTGATCATCCTTTATTACCGGAGTTCTTCATGTAGGCTCTATAGGATGGTTCACCAAGTACTTAATTCCTTCTCGAAGTGCTCATCAAGATTCTTTTTAGAGGAGCTCAAGAATTCTTCATCTTGCATTCTGAAGTGAAATTCCTTCTACCTTAAATTTTAGGTGGTGTTATGTCATTGTTGATAATTTCCCTTCGTGTTTCATGATTCACAAATTTTCAAGAGTGACATATCTAAATCCATCATTTTCTCTTCGCTCAAGACATCTTCTCAATCCATCAATCTCTTCATTGTAGTTATCTTGGGTTATATTTCACCTAAAGCTTTTCCTAAGGATTTCGCTATTTATGGTGCTTACAAATGACCCAAGTCCTTCATTTATCCTCCCGGTGAAATAGTTTCTCATCTCCTTATACATATCAATTCAAATCCATTGTTTTCGTTAGTGGCAGAATTTCACCTCATAATTTTGAGATGTTTTCCATAAGCCCACTTAAAGCTTATCCTTTCGTTGTTGATAATCCAACGAATCTGTTCTAGCATTTGTTGTAAGCGTGCTCTCCCAAGTTCTTGTTTCCCTCCTTTCATTCCATTCCATTCTCTCATTTCTTCCAGAGGCATTGTGATGTTGCTCTCTTCGACCCATCATCTTGTTTTGTCAAGGTCATGTTCAATTCCTTTCATTTATAGTCGGAGTGATGTCCAAATTATTCATTCTTATTCGTTCTCTATCTTGTTTTAACCGGAATGTTGTGTCTATCATTCCTCTTCTAACCAGACTCTCATCCAAGTGCTTTCTTTTTGCCAAGCTCATATTCTTTACCTTCCATTTCCAACCAGAGTGTTTTCATAATTGATCCTTATCATTCCTTCTGTATCTCGTTCTACGGGAGTGTTTGCATGTACTTCTTGTCCATTGCAATCCTTTTCTTTTGTCTTTCAACCTACAAGGTTCTCGTAATGTTCCTTGTTCCTCTTTTCTAACGGAGTGTTTTTCAACTTTGTTCATCTCCATTGTATTCTTTTCTCAAAGTTGTTCAACCTCTCAAGGTTCATGGTTTCACTCGTTTGTCAAAGAGGCAACTTAGTTTTAACTCTTATCTTCCTCTTCCGTTTTCACTCCGGTGCCATCCTAGATCTCGGGACGAGATCCTCTCGTAGTGGTGGAGTGTCGTAACGCCCCGAGACCGTCGCGCTAGGTGTCTTCTAGTTATTCGCTGTTGTTGCCTTGTCATTTGTTTGCATTTCATGCATTTCATATCATGTCATCATGTGCATCGCATTTTGCATAAGTGTTCGTCTCATGCATCCGAGCTTTTTCCCCGTTGTCCGTTTTGTAATCCGGCACTCCTATGTCCTCCGGCGCCCTCTTTTGTCTCTTTTCGTGAGCGGGTGTTAAACTTTCTCGGATTGGACCGAGATTTGTCAGGCAGCCTTGGTACACTACCGGTAGACCGCCTGTCAAGTTTCGTGCCATTTGGAGTCTGTTTGATACTCCAACGGTTAACCAGGGAACCGTAAAGGCCTCGTGTGTGTTGCAGCCCAACACCCCTCTAAAGTGGGCCAATAACCCATCCAAACCCCCTCCATCCTCTCGGTCGTTCGATCACGATCGCGTGGCCGAAAACCGCACCTCATTTGAACTCTCCTAGCTCCCTCTACCTATATATATGTGTGCCTCCCCGAAATTTCACACAGATGAAACACTAGATCTTCCCCCTCTCGCCCGCCGGACATGTCCGTCCTGGACCGAACGCGTCCAGCCGCCGCCTCGTCCAACCGCGTCGCGCCACCTGGCCTCCTGTCTCCTCCCTGCCCCCGCAACTCGCCGGGACCAGGCGCGGCCCGCCCGGCCCGGTTAG
>NC_057797.1:347133014-347188481 GCF_018294505.1 Triticum aestivum | reverse complement strand
CGCGCGCCTTCGCCTCGCGCCGCCCCGATGCTCCGCCGTCCGCGCCCAAGTTCGCCGGCGCTCCTCCGCTAGGCTCGCCGCCCGCCATGGCCGAGCTCGTCGAGCTTCGCCACGGGCCGAACCCCTTCACCTGCGCCGCTTTCGCCTCGCCGCCGTGGAGCCGTTCCCTTGCACCGCCGTCCTTCACCCCGCTCCGGCCACCGCCGGCGCCGCTCGCCGGAGCGCCTCGCCGTCGACCTTGCCCGGATCTGGAGGTGGACCAGATCCACCATCTCCTCCAACCAAACGCCCTCATCCCATCCTGGATCTCTTCGTCCCGCTCGCCCTCATCCCGTGTTGACTTTCTGCAAGGTCTATTTTTCTCTAAGTCCTCAGATCTTCATGTTATATGCCTCTGTTCATCATGCCATATCTCCTCATCTGTAGCTCCGTTTTGCATGCATGATATATAAAAATGTTCATTAGGATGTGCTCTTCATTTTGTTCCATTGCACCATGCTTGTTTGAGTCCATATTGATGCCCAAATCGTTGATGCAAGAGTGCTATAAAATGTTAGTTCCTGTTTCTTAGCAGATCATGAGCATTTGTCATTTTTGCCATGATTATTGTGTGCTGCATATGGTCTTGAGCTCTACATGTGTTTACGGCTATCCATGCCATCTTTACAGGGGTGTATGCCATGTATTTTTGTGATCAATGTGGTGACTAGCACAAACATGCAAAGTAGCTCTCGGGATGTTGCTGATTTCAGGGACTTAGAATTTCACTAAGTCATTTCCCTGCTGTTATTTTTATGCCATGTATTCATGTTGCTACAAAGAGATCCCTGCTTCTTTTGAGTATGTTCAGTAAGGATGTTTTGTACATATGGTTGTGCTCTATCCATCCATGTCCTTGTTTGCAATTATGGAGTGCCCTAGAATGACTCAATCTTGCTCTACTTTTGCTATAAAATGTTCCTGGCAGATTGTTTACGTGTTAATCAATTTTGTCAAGGTTGTTGTAGTTGATCCATGCATGCTATGAGATTGTTCTGTCCATGGTTAGCTTATTGATCACGTCTTCTTGCTGGTAGTATTCTTAGTTTTTCATGAAATGCATTGTGTTGAGCGCATCGAGCTCGCAAACGTGCCTTCGTAATTCTATTTATGCCATGTCCAGTTTTCTGCCAAGTCTGAATCTGTTAACGAAACTTGCTATGTTTACATGGGTGCCATCATATCTTATGATCCTTTTTGGCTTATGGTCAGTAAGGGGATTTTGTTATATATTTTGAGTAGATTCATGCCATGCCTTTGTTTACTATGATCTGATCATGTAGCATGTTGTGATCTTGCTCTAAACATTGCTTCCTGATGCTTATTCCTGACATGTTATTTTCACTAAGTCTGTGATGCTGATATCTTTTGCACTTTTGCCATGCTTGTTTGAACCTGTTATTGTGTGATTTAGTCGAAGCTCAGTGTTCATCTTTCGTCAATCATCTTGATTAGATCACATCCATGTGCTTTGTTGCTAGGTTGGAGTGCAGTAGCTTAGTTTCTTGTTGCATTCTAGGTGGCATCATGCTGTTAATTGCAGAATTGTGCCATTATTGTTTTGCTTGCCATTTGCAAACCGTGCATCCGTTTGATGAGGACATGACTACCTTGGATATGACCAAAAATATTGCATATATGCATATTTGTCAGGTGATTTCTAGTGCAAACTATTCAATAATCTATTTATGTTATCCAGAACAAAAATACTTCACACACTTTTGTGTTTTGTCTAATTGCAGGTGTATGGGACATTTGTACAATCCACATATGAAGATAAGGAAGAAAGAGATGTTTATTTGCTGTCCAAAAAGTTCTCTCACGTCACTTTTGGCCCAAGAGAAGATAGAGTCCAAGTCTCTCACGTTCTGGATTCAGATTCGGACTGCACAGACACACCTGACTCAAAACGCACACAAGTTTTTCATACGGACTCCGAATTGGGTGATTATTTTTTTGTTGGAAACTAGATTTCGTGCACTTTCCAACCCAATTGGAATCACCTTCAAATTCGTCCGGAGCGTTGAGTTGTGGACGAAACAATCTGATGCTGCAGCAGAATCCGAGTCAAACTACAAGTCCAAAGGTGTTACATCACCTCCACTTGGGCCCATTGGCCTTGTACGACCTAGATTTAGTTTTAGGCTGCCTTGGGACGTCCTCCCACCTCCTTGGCCGCCACCCCTTGCTCCTATATAAGTAGATCCATCTAGTAGCTTTTCCTGGGGTTTTGTTTAGATTAAAAGTTCGCCATAGCTGCAACTTCGCGTACTTCGTTTGTGTTCAACGACCAGACAAAGGCGTCACAGAACCCCACCTTGATCAATAAAGCTTTCATCTTATATTCGCAATATCCAGATTGCAATCTCAGTTTCTTGCTTGTTCTTCGTTTGCTCGCAGGAAACAGACCCTCGTGGTCAGGTTGATCGTGCTCCGGCGTGGTCAATAACCTCTCGGAGTTGGTTTAGCGATTGCTAAGGCGCGACGTCCTCGCACGTTCGTAGTCGGATCGTCAAAGTCGACTTCCACCAAAGCGAAATCCATCATCTCATCGAAAGACGGGACACCTTTGCCTCTATCAAGTGGTATCAGTTTTCAGGTTGCTCGGTGAGAATTTCCAGTTTTCCTAGATTAGATTTACTTTCTTACCTATTGTCCAAGAAAAAGCCACAAAAAAGAGTTAGATCTATTCATCCTTGGTCCAAGCCAGTCTGAGCCTTTGCAATTTTCTTTTCATTGATTGCATAGTTGAATTATCGATTGCATTGTCGTGTCGAGTTGCTGGTCTTAGTGTCTAGTTCGTTTAGAGTTTCGAGTTCTGTTCACATTAGTCACGCCACCGCTGCATCATTATCTCTTCCGCTGTCCACCACCCATCCATCAATTTCCACCACGTGCTACCCACCATTCATTGTCATAATAATAGTTGAGATCGTTCACATCTTCACTTGATCCAATCTGCATCTTATCTAGTTTGTTTTGGAAAGAGGGAGAAAAAAAGAGAGAAAAAAAAGAGAGAGAAAAAAGGAAAAAAAAGTCAGAGAAAAAAAAAGGAGAGAAAGAAAAAAAAAGTGTGAGGAAAAAAAAGAGAGAAGAAAAAAAAATCAGCACAAACTTTCAGAGGAAAGTTGGAGACAAAGTTGTTGATATATCCTGCTTGGCTGTTGTTTCACCTCATTATCTTCACTGCTGTTGTGATCTTCACTTATATCTTGCTATCAAGAGCTACTTAGTATCCTTCATTGATGCTAGTTGTGCTACGCCGTGACCTCATTAGTGTTCTAGGCTCGCGTCTCTAGTCCGGTCTAGCCTAGGACCAGCACAGTACCGTCGTTGAGCGTTTATTCAACATTGTATCTTTGAATTGATTATTGCTAATCTTTTGCTACCATATATAGCCAACCCAGCTCCACATATTTCTACATCGTGTATACGTACGCTCCCCTGGCAATCGCTTTACTCAATATTCGGAGTTACTTGACACCGCTGGTTGCCGATCACCGCCTGCTGCATGGTAAGAACTTGTAAGACATTGATATTTGCTTTACTGTGAGCGTTTTACCACCACATCCTAGTAGTTATAGGAACATTATTTTTGGGTTTTGTTTCTTGTTCTACTAATCATGAAAGGATCCAGAGTCAATTCATGGGCTTTGTCGATCGCGGGAGACGTGCCACCACCTTTGCAAATACCACAACCGTCACGAGAGGTGCACAAACATCCAAATGCACATGATCAGGTTAATCTATCTATACCACCATTTAATGGCCGTTTTAAACATGCTTTATATATTGAATGGGAGTTCGACATAAAAAATATATTTGCTTCCCATAATTTCGATGAACATAAAAAGGTTAAGGTTGCGGTTGGTTCTTTCACTGGTTATGCTTTGGTTTGGTGGAGTGAATATTGTTGGTTACACCCTGATTATATACCTACTACTTGGGATGATTTGAAACTTGCCATGCGACATACTTTCGTCCCTGCTTATTATACTCGTGACATGATTAAGAAGTTGCAACACTTAAAACAAGGTAGTGAAACTGTAACAAAATATTATGATGATTTACAAACTACCTTGTTGCATTCCTCTTTAGAAGAAAGTGAAGATGATTTTATGGATAGATTTTGGGGAGGATTAAACCGTGATATTCAAGAGATACTAATTCATGAAGAGTGTTATCCTATGGACCATTTGTTTCATCTTGCTTGCAAAGCTGAACAGGAAATAAAACGACGTGTTGGCCACGAGGAGAACAAGCGCACGGTGCACATTCCAAGAGTTGATATTATTGTTCCTTCAACTACTAGGCATACTATGACAACCACATCCGTTGTTGTCAGGACTACATCACCTCCACCATGTGACACATCGCCCCTGAGAGTGGCTACATCATCTGAGTTGATCATAAGAGGTAATGACAAAGGTACTGATCTTCCATCTCTACATGTGAATGATGAATGCCTTGTCAATTTGAATGCACCATCTGATGAGCTACCCACTACTTTGATCACACCACCTATTTTAGAGGACTATGTTGATAATTTGACTTTGCCATGTGATCAAACAACTGAAATACCAACAATTTTGAGTGCACCCATTGAATTAACTATTGATGCAAAAGAACCAATGTTTAATCATTTTGATATGACCTCTAATCTTGGTGATGATTCTGTGTTGAATGACTTATTGCATGTTTGCTTATTTAAGCATGTTGTAGCATGTAAATTTGATGCAAGTAAGGTTTATTCACCAATGTTGGGATGGTTTAATGATGAACATTGTCAATCTTTTGAAATGAATAAGAGCTTCACTTATATGTGCAAACTGAGTTGCAATATTTTCATGCCTTCTACTTCTTGTGCTAATTTTTTGGCTTTAGATTTTATGAACTATGCAAGTTACTCATCTATTCATGTGTCATACATGCAAAAATCAAGGGAAGTAAAAATGGATGACATATACATATACAACATGTACACCTTGTCTCTTTTGTTAGCCACATTTCAGATTAAGCAACGCCGAGGACGGCTTTATTTTCAAGAAGGGGAGGATGATGAGGACATGACTACCTTGGATATGACCAAAAATATTGCATATATGCATATTTGTCAGGTGATTTCTAGTGCAAACTATTCAATAATCTATTTATGTTATCCAGAACAAAAATACTTCACACACTTTTGTGTTTTGTCTAATTGCAGGTGTATGGGACATTTGTACAATCCACATATGAAGATAAGGAAGAAAGAGATGTTTATTTGCTGTCCAAAAAGTTCTCTCACGTCACTTTTGGCCCAAGAGAAGATAGAGTTCAAGTCTCTCACGTTCTGGATTCAGATTCGGACTGCACAGACACACCTGACTCAAAACGCACACAAGTTTTTCATACGGACTCCGAATTGGGTGATTCTTTTTTTGTTGGAAACTAGATTTCGTGCACTTTCCAACCCAATTGGAATCACCTTCAAATTCGTCCGGAGCGTTGAGTTGTGGACGAAACAATCTGATGCTGCAGCAGAATCCGAGTCAAACTACAAGTCCAAAGGTGTTACATCACCTCCACTTGGGCCCATGAGCCTTGTACGACCTAGATTTAGTTTTAGGCTGCCTTGGGACGTCCTCCCACCTCCTTGGCCGCCACCCCTTGCTCCTATATAAGTAGATCCATCTAGTAGCTTTTCCTTGGGATTTGTTTAGTTAAAAGTTAGCCATTGCAACTTCGTGTACTTCGTTTGTGTCCAACGACCAGACCAAGACCGCTTCCGGATCCCCACCATTATCAATACTTCATATATATTTGCAATATTCAGATTGCTTTATCATATTCTTGCTCGTTCTTCGATTGCTTGCAGGAATAGACCTTCGTGGTCAGGCTGACCGTGCTTCCAGCATCGTCAGTAACCTCAGGAGATTGGTTTAGCGATTGCTAAGGCGCAACGTCGTGCACGTTTGTAGTGGGATCGTCAAAGTCGTCTCCACCAAATCGATAGTTATCATCTCATCGAAAGATCGGGACACCCCCACCTCTATCAAGTGGTATCAGTTTTCAGGTTGCTCGGTGAGAATTTCCAGTTTTTCCTAGATTAGATTTATTTTCTTACCTATTGTCCAAGAAAAAGCCACAAAACAAAAGTTAGATCTATTCATCCTTTGTCCTAGCCAGACCGAGCCTTTGCAATTTTCTTTTCATTGTTGCATTATTGAATTATCGGTTGCATCGCCGTGTCGAGTTGCTGGTCTTAGCGTCTAGTTCCTTTAGAGTTTCGAGTTCTGTTCACATTACTCACGCCGCCGCTGCATCATTATCCCTTCCACTGTCCACCATCCCATCTATTAATTTCCACCACGTGCTACGCACTGTTCATTGTCATAATCATAGTTGAGGTCATTCACATCTTCGCCTGATCCAATCTGCATCTTATCTAGTTTGTCTTGGAAAAAAAAAGATAGAGAAAAAAAAGAGAAAAAAGGAAAAAAAAAGAAAAAGAGAGAGAAGAAAAAGAAAAAAAAAAGCGTGAGAAAAAAAAGAGAGAAGAAAAAAAATTGGAACTATCTAGAATCAATCTCGTACCTGAATTCGGATTGGAATCTGTTTTGCGCACTGTTCAGTAAAACAGGTGTATCTTCCTCATACGAAGTCCGTTTTGGCTCCGTGAGTACTCAAATTGAAGTTAGCGACGAGCCGCCTCTAAATAGTTGTAGAAGCTAGTTCAATATTTGACACCTCAAAATCGGCTTCTAAATAAGTCTTTTTGCCCTCCGAAGTTCATGAACACAGCTTGTTCCAATTTTTCAGGCCAGTTTTAGAATTCTTTGACTCCTCATATCAACTCGGAATTGGGTGATTCTTTTTGCATTGGAAAGCTTGAGTTAATAGCATTCTTTGAAAGAATTTATCAGAAAATTGTCTCAAACTTTTCAAGAGGAAAGTTGGAGAGAGAGTTGTTGTATATCCTGCTTGGCAGTTGTTTTTCATCATTATCTTCACTGCCGTTGTGATCTTCACTTATATCTTGCTGTCAAGAGCTACTTAGTATCCTTCATTGATGCTAGTTGTGCTACGACGTGACCTCATTAGTGTTCTAGGCTCGCGTCTCTAGTTCAATCTAGCCTAGGACCAGCACAGTACCGTCGTTGAGCGTTTATTCAACATTGCATCTTTGAATTGATTATTGCTAATCTTTTGCTACCATATATAGCCAACCCAGCTCCACATATTTCTACACCGTGTATATGTACGCTCCTGTGGCAATCGCTTTACTCAATATTCGGAGTTACATGACACCGCTGGTTGCCGATCACCGCCTGCTGCATGGTAAGAACTTGTAAGGCATTGATATTTGCTTTACTGTGAGCGTTTTACCACCACATCCTAGTAGTTATAGGAACATTATTTTTGGGTTTTGTTTCTTGTTCTACTAATCATGACAGGATCCAGAGTCAATTCATGGGCTTTGTCGATCGCGGGGGACGTGCCACCACCTTTGCAAATACCACAACCGTCACGAGAGGTGCACAAACATCCAAGTGCACATGATCAGGTTAATGTATCTATACCACCATTTAATGGCTGTTTTAAACCTGCTTTATATATTGAATGGGAGTTCGACATAAAAAATATATTTGCTTCCCATAATTTCGATGAACATAAAAAGGTTAAGGTTGCGGTTGGTTCTTTCACTGGTTATGCTTTGGTTTGGTGGAGTGAATATTGTTGGTTACACCCTGATTATATACCTACTACTTGGGATGATTTGAAACTTGCCATGCGACATACTTTCGTCCCTGCTTATTATACTCGTGACATGATTAAGAAGTTGCAACACTTAAAACAAGGTAGTGAAACTGTAACAAAATATTATGATGATTTACAAACTACCTTGTTGCATTCCTCTTTAGAAGAAAGTGAAGATGATTTTATGGATAGATTTTGGGGAGGATTAAACCGTGATATTCAAGAGATACTAATTCATGAAGAGTGTTATCCTATGGACCATTTGTTTCATCTTGCTTGCAAAGCTGAACAGGAAATAAAACGACGTGTTGGCCACGAGGAGAACAAGCGCACGGTGCACATTCCAAGAGTTGATATTATTGTTCCTTCAACTACTAGGCATACTATGACAACCACATCCGTTGTTGTCAGGACTACATCACCTCCACCATGTGACACATCGCCCCTGAGAGTGGCTACATCATCTGAGTTGATCATAAGAGGTAATGACAAAGGTACTGATCTTCCATCTCTACATGTGAATGATGAATGCCTTGTCAATTTGAATGCACCATCTGATGAGCTACCCACTACTTTGATCACACCACCTATTTTAGAGGACTATGTTGATAATTTGACTTTGCCATGTGATCAAACAACTGAAATACCAACAATTTTGAGTGCACCCATTGAATTAACTATTGATGCAAAAGAACCAATGTTTAATCATTTTGATATGACCTCTAATCTTGGTGATGATTCTGTGTTGAATGACTTATTGCATGTTTGCTTATTTAAGCATGTTGTAGCATGTAAATTTGATGCAAGTAAGGTTTATTCACCAATGTTGGGATGGTTTAATGATGAACATTGTCAATCTTTTGAAATGAATAAGAGCTTCACTTATATGTGCAAACTGAGTTGCAATATTTTCATGCCTTCTACTTCTTGTGCTAATTTTTTGGCTTTAGATTTTATGAACTATGCAAGTTACTCATCTATTCATGTGTCATACATGCAAAAATCAAGGGAAGTAAAAATGGATGACATATACATATACAACATGTACACCTTGTCTCTTTTGTTAGCCACATTTCAGATTAAGCAACGCCGAGGACGGCTTTATTTTCAAGAAGGGGAGGATGATGAGGACATGACTACCTTGGATATGACCAAAAATATTGCATATATGCATATTTGTCAGGTGATTTCTAGTGCAAACTATTCAATAATCTATTTATGTTATCCAGAACAAAAATACTTCACACACTTTTGTGTTTTGTCTAATTGCAGGTGTATGGGACATTTGTACAATCCACATATGAAGATAAGGAAGAAAGAGATGTTTATTTGCTGTCCAAAAAGTTCTCTCACGTCACTTTTGGCCCAAGAGAAGATAGAGTTCAAGTCTCTCACGTTCTGGATTCAGATTCGGACTGCACAGACACACCTGACTCAAAACGCACACAAGTTTTTCATACGGACTCCGAATTGGGTGATTCTTTTTTTGTTGGAAACTAGATTTCGTGCACTTTCCAACCCAATTGGAATCACCTTCAAATTCGTCCGGAGCGTTGAGTTGTGGACGAAACAATCTGATGCTGCAGCAGAATCCGAGTCAAACTACAAGTCCAAAGGTGTTACATCACCTCCACTTGGGCCCATGAGCCTTGTACGACCTAGATTTAGTTTTAGGCTGCCTTGGGACGTCCTCCCACCTCCTTGGCCGCCACCCCTTGCTCCTATATAAGTAGATCCATCTAGTAGCTTTTCCTTGGGATTTGTTTAGTTAAAAGTTAGCCATTGCAACTTCGTGTACTTCGTTTGTGTCCAACGACCAGACCAAGACCGCTTCCGGATCCCCACCATTATCAATACTTCATATATATTTGCAATATTCAGATTGCTTTATCATATTCTTGCTCGTTCTTCGATTGCTTGCAGGAATAGACCTTCGTGGTCAGGCTGACCGTGCTTCCAGCATCGTCAGTAACCTCAGGAGATTGGTTTAGCGATTGCTAAGGCGCAACGTCGTGCACGTTTGTAGTGGGATCGTCAAAGTCGTCTCCACCAAATCGATAGTTATCATCTCATCGAAAGATCGGGACACCCCCACCTCTATCACCGTTTCAGGTGATCTTTATATCGATTTCGACCGAAATTGACTCATCTTTCCAGAGGCACACTTGGTTTGCCAAGTTGAGGACTGGTTCAATCTTTCCCTTCCGAAGCATGCATATGCATTGCATATCACATCCCACATATCATGCCATGTTTTGCATCATATTGCTTGCGCATTGCATATCACATCCTGCATATCATGCCATGTTTTGCATCATGTTGCTTGCGCATTGCACCGTGGTTGATTGTGGTTTCCTTTGCTTGTGTTCTTGCCTTGGGTAGAGCCGGGAGACGAGTTCGTGATCGAGGAACCCG
This sequence comes from Triticum aestivum, assembly GCF_018294505.1. Classification (NCBI taxonomy): domain Eukaryota; kingdom Viridiplantae; phylum Streptophyta; class Magnoliopsida; order Poales; family Poaceae; genus Triticum; species Triticum aestivum. Next base: position 347,178,287 of record NC_057797.1, on the reverse strand, counting down.
TTGAGTACGCTTACGAGGATCAAGCTTTCGTCAACTCGGAGAACTTTGCAGGCAAGATGACCATACCCTAGAAATCACTACTATATTTGCTTGCTAGTTGCTCGCTCTATTGCTATGCCGTGATACCTACCACTTGCTTTACCATGCCTCCCATATTGCCATGTCAAGCCTCTAACCCACCTTGTCCTAGCAAACCGTTGTTTGGCTATGTTACCGCTTTGCTCAGCCCCTCTTATAGTGTTGCTAGTTGCAGGTGAAGATGAAGTTTGTTACTTATTGGAAGATGGATTTCGTTGGGATATCATTATTATATCTTGTTTACTTTAATGCACCTATATACTTGGTAAAGGGTGGAAGGCTCGGCCTTATGCGTGGTGTTTTGTTCCACTCTTGCCGCCCTAGTTTCTGTCATACCGGTGTTATGTTCCTTGATTTTGCGTTCCTTACGCGGTTGGGTTAAAATGGGAACCCCTTGACAGTTCGCCTTGAATAAAACTCCTCCAGCAAGGCTCAACCTTGGTTTTACAGTTGCCTAAAAACCTACCACCTTCCCTTGGGTTCTGCAGACTCAAGGGTCATCTTTATTTTAAACCCCCCTGGGCCAGTGCTCCTCTGAGTGTTGGTCCGAAACGAGTAGACTGCGGGGCCACCTCGGGGCAACTTGAGGTTTGGTTTTACTCGTAGGATGTCTCATCTGGTGTGCCCTGAGAACGAGATACGTGCAACTCCTATCGGGATTTGTCGGCACATCGGGCGGCTTTGCTGGTCTTGTTTTACCATTGTCGAAATGTCTTGTAACCGGGATTCCGAATCTGATCGGTTCTTCCTGGGAGAAGGAATATCCTTTGTTGACCGGTAGAGCTTGTGATGGGCTAAGTTGGGACACCCATGCAGGGTTTTGAAATTTCGAAAGCCGTGCCCGCAGTTATGGGTAGATGGGAATTTGTTAATGTCCGGTTGTAGAGAACTTGACACTTAACTTTATTAAAATGCATCAACTGCATGTGTAGCCTTGATGGTCTCTTTCCGGCGGAGTTCGGGCAGTGAACACGGTTCTTGTGTTATGCTTGAACGTAAGTAGTTTCAGGATCACTTCTTGATCACTTCTAGTTCACGACCGCGCTTTGCTTTCTCTTCTCGCTCTCATTTGCGTAAGTTAGCCACCATATATGCTAGTGCTTGTTGTAGCTCTACCTCACTACGTTTCCTACCCATAAGCTTAAATAGTCTTAATCGAGAGGGTGTGAGATTGCTGAGTCCCCGTGACTCACAGATTACTTCCAAAACCAGTTTGCAGGTGCCGATGATACCGTGCAGGTGACGCAACCGAGCTCAAGGAGGAGCTCGATGAAGATCGTGTTCATTGTGTTGTTTCATTTCCAGTTGATCAGTAGTGGAGCCTAGTCGGGGCGATCGGGGATCTATGCATTATGGTTTGTCTTTCTTTATTTGGTTCCGTAGTCAGACCTTGATTGTATTCTGGATGATGTAATGCTATATTTATGTATTGTGTGAAGCGGCGATTGTAAGCCAACTCTTTATCTCTTTCTTATTCAGTACATGGGATGTGTAAAGATCACCCCTCTTGCGACATGCCTACAATGCGGTTATGCCTCTAAGTTGTGCTCCGACACGTGGGAGATATAGCCGCATCGTGGGTGTTTCATACATCATGGATGACAAGGTAATACAAGATGCAACAAGGCAATCAAAATGTGAGTCAATCCATGCATAAGATGCAAATTTGTTATGGGTGGTGTTGTACCATAGCTTGATGTCATGGTAGAAGTGTTGGACTGGTGGTGCATCCACTAAGTCCGGGCACTCCTCAACTTGAAGGTCCATAGGGTCCATCTCCAATGTCGGTCCTCCATCCAATATATGTATCATGTAGACAAGAAGAAGGAAACAACAATGAAAGAGTGACCCATCCAATATGCGTATTTGAGGATGGCTCAAAGGGAAGGAGTTCACCTTTATGAGAATGTCGAAAATGTTGGTGTCGTGCATCGTGTACGCCTTCACATGACCAAGTTGTCTTGTGATGGTACAACCTTGTGAATCCTTCAAAACGAAAGAACATGAAAAACACTCAGAAAAACAAATGAGGTTAGCGGAAGTGCAAAACCTATCATTCGTGTGGTAAGATACCCAACAAGTGTATGCATCATGCTCATCATAAGAAAGGACAAGCGAGCATTTCATAGAATGGAGGCATATGATTCGAAAACAACCAAATACAATAGGCTCGATCAAACAAGCATGCATCACAAGTAAGATGTGCAAGTATACATGATCAATAAGCATAGGAAGTTGGCACTCAATACAAGCATACATGAGAGATGCCACTAATGGAGACAAGAGACAGTGATCAAGACAAATCAAGTGAGAGGCATGAACATATATGTCATCAACCCAAGAAAGCGAGTAAGAATGGAACATGGGTGATGTGACAACGCAAGCAACCATAGCGATCAAGTGGTGCAAGTTAGTAGTGCAATGATTCAACATACTATAGGTAATCATGGCAGTCATGTTATGTGTGCAAATAGTGTTCATGAATAATGCACAAGACATATCACAAGCATGAAAGAAAGATATGGGCAATGTATCATCAATGTATTGGGGAGAGGCCATATATAGATAGCAATGGGACATCATGACTCTCCCAACACAACAAGCATCAATAGCATGGGACACAAAGAAATCATGGCAATAGCTACAAGGATCTCCACCAAGCATACAAATACACATAGGAGTATCATCATTGTGAATCATGGGTAGATGCAAGCAAGGGTCACAATTGCATGGCAAAATCATGTAAAGAGGCATAACATGCAAAGTGAACAAGATATTATGGGCATAAAGTAACAAGTGATATATAGCCCATAGCTGTGTGAGAGCCAAGTAGAAGAGATGCGCGTAGTCCTTGCACGAAAGGAACGGTGGGAATTATAATCCACGGGATCCCAAATCATCGTTGCTCTCAAGAGCTCGTTTTGTCAAGTCTTGGGATTGGTTAACAAGTATACGTGAGTACCTACACACAACAAAGACAAAGGGAAAATTGTGGGTGCGTGGTATATGTACACATCATCCATTATTATGCGCACGTGCCTGTGTTGGTTAGAACAAAATATACAATGCTCAAATAAATGTGATGCATGATAGAGAAACATGTCATCCATCATGGTAGGTTTGTTGTTATGTATATCATAATGGAGACCCAAATTGTGTAATGCACCATGGGAAATAAGTAGAGCATTGTTATTCATGGAATGCATATGGTGAAAGCAATTATGGGAATCATGCAAAGTATGGAATGCATCAAAATCTCCTAATATGTATGAGGAAACTATGAGGGTCTCCTCATGAGAATTAATGGAAACATCATATGGAGAATATTGACAACATCCAAAACAATGCATATCCAAAGCAATGTGTTCATGGCATGGCGTAGTAGATGAATTGTGCAAATCATGTAAAGGAAGCATGGCAATATCATCACATGAAAAAAAAAGCCAATGACCATCATCTTGTCATCTATGCCATAAGTGCAAATGGGATTTATTTTAATGGGGCGTGCATAGCTACTATGTTGAGATTGAAATGATGCAATATGGGAGATCTCACTCATAGCATATGACAAGTTCAATGGATTGTCAAACATGAAGTGAACAATAGAATTTTCACATGATATCCTATGGAGCATATCATCACAACTAGGCAAATCAACATGCTCGTCATCATATTCATCATAAATGGGTGGCATATGTAAGCATGTGAAAGACATAGTATGTGGTGAATCCATAAGGTGATCATCATCATGCAAGCAATCATTTGCAAGATAGTCCACTAGTGGGACAAGAAAAGCACCATCACCTATGTTACCTTTCGAGAATCGCTCATGTGTTGTAGGTGAGGTGTCGAAGATCAAGTCATTGTCATCTTCATCTTGATGGAACCATGTGGGGGGTGCATCATCGTCCACCATGGCCATCGCCATCTCCATTGGGGGTATGGACTGGTCGAGGATAGGCATGTCGTCATGTAGGAGACCTAGCACCAAAGAAGAAAACACACTTGGAGTAGAGGGTAAGTCATTAGAAATCATAGTGGCCTCACGTGCCATGTCAACTACCTCACTCACTAAGTGTTGTGGCTCACTCACTCCCTCTTGGATGCTCTCACTCGTATGGTTGGTGGAGTCACTCAAATGGTTCTCAATCTCACATAGGATGTGTGGCATGCTCTCAAGTGTGGGGCTAGTGGTGGTCACACACATCCTCTCATAGGAAATGCACTCAATGTCACACATATTGGAGTCACTCATGTCACTCATGTGGTGGTGGCTCTCCTCACATGGGAATTGGGGCATCTTTTCATATGTGGGTATCGGAGAGATGTTGGTGCAAATGTCTCCAGGCTCAACTCCTATCGCCACCTTGGTTGAAGGGACAGTCCCATGCTCAACCTTCTCATCCATAAAGCCTCCAAAGATGAATGTCATAGGATGTGGCAAAACATGACTCTCCTCCGAGACCAAAGAGAATGTCTGATGTGCGGTCTCTAGCTTGACTCGGAGTAGGGGACATATTGGGGCGCCGTCTTCATGTTGTTGAAGAGGTTCATGCTCTTCACCGTAGTCGAAGGGGATGGCCCTAGCTCGACCTTGTTGTCACCGTCTTGTTTTTTAAGGTCCATATGATGTGGCACCTCGTAACTCATCCCCATGACCGAAGGGAATTTCCCATGCTCAGCCATCTTCTTTGAGGGGCTTCCAAAGATGGAAGTGTCGCCCTCACTCGTAGGTGGTCGCCTTGTTGTTGAAGTTGTCGATATAGGCGAACTCGTGGGAAGTAGGCGAAGATGTCGTACGTCCAAAGGTGAAGATGCCTTGATAGCACTTGGCAAAGATGTCGAAGTGGTGGTGGTAGTAGTCGTAGCATCCTCTTGGTGGTGCTTATCTCATGTTCTTCTCTTGTGCCCATGATGTTTGGCCGTAACTTGATGTAGATCTTGTTGGGACTTGTACGTAGGCGCATCTCAAGCATCTTCATGTTGATGGTGTCATTGTCATACTTGAGCTCGATGGTGTTCATTGTCGCGCATATGTTGCTTGGAGGTGACTTTCTCTTCATGACGATGTGGATCACGAACGTGATGATGGTCGCCATGTATATGTGGACGTGGACGACTTGCGCTTGCATCACATGGGCGCTCCAAAGATGATCGACTTGCTTGCCGTCGCCTTGAGGATGATGAATGATGCGAAGCATCCCAAGGCCATCCCCATGGACCTGCCTATGTCTCCTACGACACCACTTGGACTAATGACAAGAGCCCGAGCAAAGGCTATCGAAGATAAGGTGAACTCACTCCTCTCCGAACTACCACCTTACATGCATGAGAATTGGCTACTACCTCAAGTGGAAATCGTATGTGTCATCAGGTGCTTGGAGGAAAGCCATGGACAAGACGGTGAGGAGGCCAAGTCAATTGGACAAGAAGAAGAACTGCTCGAATTTCCCAGGATCCGGACGTCCGACGACCTCCAGGCTCCGGACGTCCGACCTCTCTGGACGACCGACACTTCCACACCCGATCCAAAACTACGGACTTCCGAAGCTCTACGGACGACCGACGCCCCGGACGTCCGACCCCGACTGAACGTCCGACCGAAGACCACCCGAGCCGAATCTACGGAAGTCCGACAGGCACCGGGCGTTCGGACCCTCATGAGCCTCCGGACGGCCGGTGACTCCTGGGCGTCTGACGCATGTGTGCTGTTATGTGTTGGGCAGTAGCCCATGTACCCCCACTTCGTCCCCTTTTGCACTAAGACTATAAATAGACCTCATATTCCTTCTAGCTAGGGTTAACATTGGTTTATCTCATATTAGAGTTAGAGCATTGCTCATCCACATCGGATCTACTCCACGAGAGAGACCGCGGCCCCTCTTCGGAGAAGATCCCTTTGGATTCAAGACCTCCTTGCGGAGAAGACCTCCTCACGGAGAAGACCGGCTACCTTTGTATCATCCTTAGTTGTCCATGGATTGTGTGATCTCTTATGTACTCGAGGATCTAGCATATGTGTGACTATTTCTTGTTGGTTTAGTGATTTTCTCGTGTTTCCCCTCGTGTTTTCCTTCGTGTTCTTCGTGGGATCCACTCCTTTCATGAAAGATCGGCCAATTAGGGTTCTACCCTACATCATCTTGGTATCTATAGCCACATTGATCACGATTTCGGAGCCTCCCCGTTGTGTTTCTAGCCTAGTTTTTGTTGATTTTGTCCCAAATTCGAAAATTCCCCACAAAAATAGCCCCAAATGTTTTTTGTGATTTGTTGGTGTGTTGAAATTTTGTTGGATTTTGTCGGCGTTCTAGGAACGGGGGTCCCCAGACTTGCCTGCCAGCGGCCCGCGGCGTGGCGGAGCCAGCGGGCCGTACGACCCATCTTCACCAACAAAGCATCCAAGACCCTCGCAAGGGGCCAAGCCTCGCGAGGCGGACGACGCAAGACCTCCTCTGGAGTGGCCTAGCTAGGTAGGCTCATGAGGAGCGGAGATATCAAGGCGAGGCGAACCTCACGAGGCTCTCATGATGTGAGCCATGACGATCGACACCAAGCGGGCGCCAGCGCGCGCAGCATCCTTGTTTCCTCTTTGGTGCAAAGGGGGCAAGCGCAGCCGCGGAGTACCGAGGCATCAGGCAAAGGTTGTCATTCCGGTGCAACAAGATCTAGACCATGGACTGCAAGACGGAGGTCATTGTGGAGCCCAAGACATCGTCACCACCAGAGCTTTGTGCAGGCGAAGACTACTTTTGTCAGGATAGCTTGTACTAGTTGTCCCCCTTCAAATTAGCCCGCCATTGTTGGCTCCCTTCCTGCTCGATATTTGGGAAGAGGACCAAGGCCTCTATAAATAGGACTAGCCACCACCATAGTAGAGAGAGCTGACGAGAGGGAGAGAGAGAGTTCGCATCAGGACGAGACCGAGAGACACACCGCAAGTTCACACAAGAACACCTCAACCTCAGGAGGCTGTTCTCCCCTTGTATTGTTCATCATCAGCCCAAGAGGCAATCCACCACCACCACACTCGAGTTGGGTATTACACCACAATGGTGGACCGAACCAGTATAAACCCCGTGTCTTTCTGTGTTGTGAGTTCGTTGAGTTCGTCCGCAAGATCTTAGCGAGCTAGAGCGTAGATCGGTAGGAGGGAAAGACTTCACGCACACCCTAGTGTTCGAACCTGAAGGGTTAGCCGAAGCCCCACATCCGACAGATTTGATCCATGGATTTGCTTTGCCTTGAGTGGGTCTACCTTTTCCCCCTTGTCTCCACCCTTTCCATCCACGAAATCGACCGGATTCGACAAATTTTGACCTCCCCCATCACGAACACATGTTGTTCATCCCGTGCCCGAAATTTCCCCCAGGAACCGGACGTCCGACCGCCTTAGGACGTCCGATGACCGGACGACCGCCCCATCCCGGACGTCCGACGTACCCAGACAAAACTGATTTTTTTCAGTTAAGTCACCACCACCGCCCACTTCCATATACGCACTACCACCACCTATACACCATCACCACTTTCGCATACCACAACCATTGCTTACCTGTTTCGCACTCTGACGCGTTTTGCCATTTCGTCCTCGTCAAGAATGGATGAGATTCGTGCTTTGTTGCTCAACCACCATTCTTCCACTTCGTCCTCATCAAGACGGAGCCAATCAAGTTGACACTCCGACTTCACACTCTCCAGCTCAAGTACACTGACATCAAACACTCTTCGACGTGCCGCGTGCAACGATCGTCAAGCAAGCCTCAATCCTCTACACGACACCGACTCTCAAGAGCACCGACAATGTCAAACCCTAGCGGCTTTTGCGGTAGCACGGAACGGCAACGACAACGCCAACATGAAGAGGAAGAGCGAGCGCGTTTACACCAAGATGCACAAGATGCCAAGGCACAACGCCAAGAACAACAACTCTGTGACGCTCAAGCACTTGAGGCGCAACGTGCCCTACAAGATTAAAGTTGAGTCATATCCAACCGAGGCCGACAAGATCGTGAACATGAAGAAGCACTTCACGAAGAAGCTCACGAACAAAGATTTCAAGCTCGCGTGAAACGTCAAGCTCGACAAGTTCCTCCACAAGCTCGCCAAGGACATCAAGTTCACCAAGAGCATGAAGACAATGGGAATCCTCCACGACAAGAGCAACATGAGGTCGAAAACCCTCCTCGCCAAGAGCACAACGAGTTTGACAATCATCAACAACATGGGCGTCATCATCCCCGACCCCAACACAATGAAGATCAATGCTATGGCAAGCTAAAGTTCACCATGCCCAAGTTCAATCGAAGCAACGATCCCGAAGAGTACCTTTCATGGGCATTGAAGGTCGACAAAATCTTCCGTTTGCACAACTATGAAGAAGAGAAGAAGATCGCGATGGCATCCCTTGAGTTCCAAGACTATGCCCTCATTTGGTGGGAACAAGTCATCGAGAGTCGTGAGGCAAGAGGTGAACCACCCATCACTATTTGGGCTCAAATGAAGGATGTCATGAGAGCACGCTTCGTGCCTACCTACTACAACCGTGACCTCTTCAAGAAACTTCAACTACTCAAGCAAGGAACCAAGAGCGTTGAAGAGTACTACAAGGAAATGGAGATTGCCATGATAAGAGCCAATGTCACGGAAGATGATGAGAAAACTATGGCTCGTTTCTTGAATGGACTCAACCATCCTATCAAGAAGATCACCGACTTCCAACCATATTCGAACCTCATCGATCTAGTGCACCAAGCTACCAAAGCAGAACGTCAAGTGCAAGACGATTACAAGTATGCCAAGTTCCCATCCAAGTCATACGGCTTCTCCAACACCCAAGCTTCAACAACTCCAACACCGTCTACCAAGCCTTCTACAATTAACGTCGACAAGTCGAGTTCCAAAAAAACTTCGACTACTCCAAGTCATCCTACTACGAGCAACTTCAAGCCAAGAGCTTCATCGTCATCTACCCCAACCGATGAGACCGTCAAGATGAGTTCCTTCAAATGTTTCACATGCGGAGGCCGAGGCCACAAGTCCTATGAGTGCACCAACAAGAGGGCCATGATCCTCAACGACGACGGCACTTATGACTCAATGAGTGAAGGAGAAATGGAAGCCCTTGAGAAAGTGGCCATACACCGGCAAGTGAATGAAGAAGACACGGAACAAGTCTTTTGGGATGAAGATTCAAGTCCCGCTCTCGTTGTCTCCAAGGTCTTGACTCTCCAACATCAACAAGAAGACGACCAACGATGCCACATATTCCACACCAAGGCTGGCATCAATGGAAGATCCGTCAAGGTCATCATCGATGGAGGGAGTTGTCATAACCTCGCAAGTGAAGAACTTTGCTCCAAGCTCCAATTGCCCAAGACGAAGCACCCACATCCCTACAAAGTTCAAGGGCTTAGCGACTCCGGCACTATCCAAGTCGAGCATCGAGTACAAGTCTCCTTCAAAATTGGCACCTACGAAGACACTTTGGAGTGTGACGTCGTTCCAATGACCGTTTGCCACCTTCTTCTTGGACGCTCATGGCAATTTGATAGAGGTGTCATCCACAATGGCCGAACGAACCACTACATCTTCAAGATGAAGGGAAAGGAATATGTACTTCGACCTATGTCTCCAAGCCAAGTGATCGCCGACAAGCAAGCCACCCATCGTGCAGAGAATAGTGAGAGAGCGAGCCGCCAAAAAGAGAGTGAGCGCCACAAGCCCAAATCGAGTGCCTCCATGATGAGCGAAAAGAAGAACTTAGTCCTATTTGCCACCAAAAGTGAGATAAGAGGAGTGTGTGAGAACCCATCTTGTGTCCTACACTATGTCTTTTGTGCAAGGACAACGCAACACAAGCTAATACCTCTCACGCTATACCTTTAGTGTTGTCTTCTCTTTTGCAGGAATTTCAAGATGTTTTCCCCGACGAGCTACCTCCGGGACTACCTCCACTACGAGGCATCGAGCACCGCATCGACCTCATCCCCAGAGCGCCTCTTCCAAACAAAGCTCCCTACCGCGTCAATCCCGAAGAAACCAAAGAAATACAAAGGCAAGTAAAGCATCTCATAGACCATGGACATGTGCATGAAAGTTTGAGTCCTTGTGTCGTTCCAGTCATTCTTGTGCCAAAACGAGAAGGTAGCTTTCGCATGTGCTCCGATTGTAGACCTATCAATGCTATCACCGTTCACTATAGGTATCCCATTCCACGCCTTGATGATATGCTTGATGAACTTAGTGGTGCCACTATCTCTTCAAAGATTGATCTTAAGAGTGGTTACTATCAAATCCGCATACAAGAGGGTGATGATTGGAAAACCGCTTTCAAAACCAAGTTTGGGTTGTATGAGTGGTTAGTCATGCCTATGGGTCTATCGGAAGCACCGGGTACTTTTATGCGTCTTATGAATCATGTCTTTCGCCCTTACATTGGTGCGTTTGTTGTGCTCTACTTCGATGATATCCTTGTTTATAGCAAATCTCTTCAAGATCATGTCACCCATGTTCGAACCATTTTGCAAACTCTTCGAAATGAGCATCTCTATGCTAACATGGAGAAGTGCCTTTTTGGCGTTGATAAGCTTGTTTTCTTGGGTTTTGTTGTTTCTTCTAAGGGTGCTCATGTCGATGACTCCAAGATCAATGCTATTAAGACTTTGCCACAACCAACCAACTTGCATCAAGTGCGTAGTTTCCTTGGTCTAGCCGGTTTATATCGTAGATTTGTCAAGGAATTTAGCACCATTGCTTCCCCTTTGCATGATTTGAGCAAGAAAAATGCGCCTTTTGTTTGAGGACCATCCCAAGATACCGCTTTCAACGAGCTTAAGAATTTGCTTACTCATGCTCCCGTGCTTGCATTACCCAACTTTGACAAACCCTTTGAGATTCATTGTGATGCTAGTGGTAATGGCATAGGAGGTGTTTTAACGCAAGAGAAGCGCCCCATAGCTTACTTTAGTGAGAAACTTTCCGGAGCACAACTCAATTACCCCATCTATGACAAAGAGTTATATGATTTAGTGCGAGTTTGGCATGAATGGGAACACTATCTTTGCCCTCATGAATTTATCATTCATACCGATCATGAAATGCTCAAGTACCTTAAGGGTCAAACCAAGTTGAACAAGCATGATGCTAAATGGAGTGAAGTCATTGAGTCTTTTCCTTATGTCATCACGTACATCAAAGGTAAGGAAAATGTTGTGGCGGACGCTCTTTCTTGCATATGCATGCTTGTTACTCAACTTGAATTGGATATCATTGGCTTTGAGCACATAAAAGACTTGTATGAGCATGATCCTACTTTTGCTACTCCTTATGCAAATTGTTTGACGCATACCTCTCGGGAACGTTATTACATCAAAGATGGATATCTTATGAGAGTGATGCGGAGCATCCCACATTCATCCCCATGTACACTCCGACTACTCTCCAAGCCCCAAGAGGACATACGATGAGACCTCGAACATACGCCATCGGACGCAAGGTGAACTCGCTCCTATTCGAACCATCACTTTCCATACGTGAGACATGGCTACTACCTCAAACATGTGTGCTATGCATGATCAGGAACCAAGAGGAAGCCCATGAACAAGAAGGCGAGGACACCAAGTGCGAGGAACGAGAACAAGAGCTGTGGAAGAATCTCGAACCACCGGACGACCGGTCAGGACCGGACGTCCGACGCCTGAAGACCCACCGGACGACCGGCCCGGACCGGACGACCGGCGACCCTACACCCGAGCCAAAATGAGCGGACGTCCGACAAGTCCCGGACGTCCGACGCACTCCAGCGTCCGGACATTCGACCGTCCCCGGAAATCCGACGCCACCTCATCCGAGCCGAAACGCCGGACGTCCGACAAGTATGGGACGACCGGATCCTCGCGAGCCACCCGACGTCCGATACCTGTCGGACAACCGACGTCTGTCTGTTCACAGAGATCGGGCCCGAGGCCCATGTACCCCTTCACTTCACCCCCATTTGCACTAAGACTATAAATAGACCTTCTCCACCTCCTAGTTAGGGTTACCATTGGTTTAGCTCATATTTAGAGATAGAGCATTGGTCATCCACATCGGATCTACTCCACGAGAGAGACCACGGCCTCTACGGAGAAGATCCCTTTGGATTCAAGACCTCATTGCGGAGAAGAACATCAAGACCTCCTCACGGAGAAGACCTGCTACCTTTGTATCATCCGTTGTTGAGTTTGGATCTTGTATCCTCCTTCGTGTTCATGGATCTAGCGCATGTGTGATCCTACTTGTTGGCTTGAGTGTTCTCTTGTGTTCCCCTTGTGATTTTCCCCTCGTTTCCCTCCTCGTGTTCTTCGTGTTCATCGTGGGATCCGCTCATTTCATGAAAGATCAGCCGATTAGGGTCCCTACCCCACATCATCTTGGTATCAGGGCCAACTTGTCTCATGATATCATCTTGGTATCATGAGCAACGTTGATCATGATTTCAAAGCCTCCCCTCTTCCTTTTCTAGCCTAATTTTGTTGTGTTCTTCCCCAATTTCGAAAATCTCCACAAAAAATAGCCCCAATTTTTTTGTGATTTGTTGGTTTGAGAAAGTTTTGTTGATTTTGATCCATGGATTTGCTTGGTTTCAAGTGGATCTAGCATCTCCCCAAGTTTCCCCATCTTTCATCCACGAAATCTCATCAATTTTGACCCCAAAATCATCATTTTCCACCCAAAAACGCGCCCCGGATCTCACATCTCGCGTTGACCCCGACCCCGGACGACCGACACTTGACGGACGTCCGGAGCCCCTGGAACGACCGGACGTCCGACCTTTTCCAGACGACCGAAATCCCTAACCCGAGCCGAATTTATGGATTTCCGAGCCCTCCCGGACGTCCGGCCCCCGGACATCCGACCTTGTCCGGACGTCCGTAACCTGTAGTTTCAGATTTCAGCTGACTTTTGTTTCGGCCATAACTAATTCATCCGAACTCCGATTTTGACGTTCTTTAACTCGTTTTGAAGCTCTTTACATCCCCCTTCCCACAAAACTACTACCATCACCATTTGACTCCATCAAATATTTAAGACTTTGGCATCTTTGCCTAGGTCTTCCACCACATCATCCGCTACACCACCACCGACTTCCGCAACCTAACCAATATTGATCCCCATCGCGTTAGTGGTTGCTTGAGGAGTGATTTGAGTCTCCTAAGGTGTCCAGGCCACTTAGGGACGGTTGCTTATTCATCAACCACCACCACCACTTCCGCATAGGCTTACCAACCATACACTTCTTCCACACCGACATAACCCAATTTTGTTTGTGTTGAGAGTTGTTGATGAGGAAATCAATACAATTGTTACACCCACAGCCCCTGCTGCTATACATACTGGACCAATTACTAGAGCTCGTGCACGCCAACTAAATTACTAGGTACTTTCGTTTCTTGGTAATGATTCTAATGTTCATGAGAATATGATGCTGCCTAAATTGGATACATTTGTTTTTCTTACAAATGAAGGGCCTAGCTTGGAGAAGGATGAACATTGGAGCAAGAACAAGCATGGAGATGATGGCATGCGCAAGGGGAACAAGAACGGAGTTACAAGTGATGATTTCAGGACTTTGAAGCCACCATAATGGGTGCATGAAGCCTTGGACGAAATATACAAGATGCCACTTCATAAATTTCGTCCCGAGGCTATTTTAGGTGCTGTGTCACCTTATTATTGGGCCAGGCCCATGTAATTTCGAAATACATAAGTATAGGCTATTTTTAGAGTACGTATGTGTGGGGAAACAAGAGATAGGGTTGATTTCGGACCCCTCCACCAAGGGCCACGAAATTCCCCCCCTCTTCCTCCATATATACAGCCCTTAGGGCATCGTTCAGACAGAGGGTTTTGTTTAGATTAAAAGTTCGCCATAGCTGCAACTTCGCGTACTTCGTTTGTGTTCAACGACCAGACAAAGGCGTCACAGAACCCCACCTTGATCAATAAAGCTTTCATCTTATATTCGCAATATCCAGATTGCAATCTCAGTTTCTTGCTTGTTCTTCATTTGCTCGCAGGAAACAGACCCTCGTGGTCAGGTTGATCGTGCTCCGGCGTGGTCAATAACCTCTCGGAGTTGGTTTAGCGATTGCTAAGGCGCGACGTCCTCGCACGTTCGTAGTCGGATCATCAAAGTCGACTGCCACCAAAGCGATATCCATCATCTCATCGAAAGACGGGACACCTTTGCCTCTATCAAGTGGTATCAGATTTCTAGGTTGCTCGGTGAGATTTTACAGTTTTTCGTAGTTTAGATCGAGTCTGTTCTTCATACCTACAGTCCACGAAAAAGCCAAAAAAAATTAGGGTTAGTTCATCATATCCGAACCAATCTAAGCCTTTGCATAATCTTTTTAGGGTTTTGCTTTGTTGAATTTGCGGTTGCATCGTCGTGTCTAGTTGCTGGTCTTAGCGTTAGTCTTTTAGAGTTTCGAGTTCTGGTCATAAGTTGTCACGCCGCCACCGCACCATCATCATCGCCCCTGTCACCTACCACCACCGCTCTGAATCCGTATCCATATACCACCACCAATCCGTATCCATATACCACCACCGATCCATATCCATATATTACCACCGCTGCCATATACCACCACCGCTGCCATATACCACCACCATATATCCACCACCAATCCGAGTTCCTTGCATATTAGGTGTGTTTTTGAGATCCATCTAGATTCCGATTCGTGTTTCCTTGCCGGAGTAGGTTTCGGAAAAAAAAGAGTCCGGAAAGCACCCTCCGTTTAGGCCCAAAATTTTTTGAAAATGCATTTTTCGAAAAAAATTCTGGCTATCCTATTTTTAGGTGTTTCTGAGTGTTTTGAGACAGGTGCCATTATAGGAAGTTTTTTTTGACCCGTTTCCAGTTTTTGGGTCCGGGCAGTCGAAAAAACGAAAAAAAAAATTGGTCGAGAAAATTTCGTGCCCATCCTGTCAGTTTGACCTAGGAAGAGTTTTGAGACACTCGCCATTATAGTGATTTTTCGCAAAAAAAGAGGAGCGCAAAAAAAAGGAGCACAAAAAAAGTGCAAAAAAAAAGAGTTCCAGAGTGTGCTTTTCCCTTATTTACGTGCAACGCCGTGATTTTGTTAGTGTTCTAGGCTCGCGTCTCTAGCACGGTCTAGCCTAGGACCAGCACAGTACCGTCGTTGAGCGTTTATTCAACTTTGCATCTCTGAATTGATTATTGCTGACCCTTTTTGCTACCATATTATAAGCCTTCCCAGCTCCACATACATCTACGTGGTGCGTTTGACTCTCCCTGGTAATCGCTCTATCCAAGCTTTGAGAGTTTTGACTACAACAGTTGCCGATCACCGCCTGCTGCTGGGTAAGAACTGGTAAGAATTTGAGTTTTGCTTGACGGGTTTGTGATACACCACCACCACTTCTTAGTAGTCTGTAGGATCATATTCTTGTGTGTTTCTATTTGCTGCTAACCATGGTAGGATCATAAGCCGATGAGACTGATTGGGAGAACCTGACGAACAAACAGCTACATGATAAATTTCAGCTTGTGATGAGTGGACAGGTGCAAGATGTGCTAAACAGATTTGACGAGGCCATGGAGAAGATAGATGGCATGGAGAAGACGTTCGAAACAAAGCTTGATAGCAAGTTTAATGAATTGCTCGCGCGTTTACCACCACCGCCGCCGGCTGCACCTATCGCACCTCTGCAACACCAACAACAACACATCCTTCCAAATCAGTATGGACGAGCGAAGCATTTTCCTATTGAGGACGGCCAAACTTCTGGTGATGTTGTTCCTGTTATTGATGCTTCTTTGGCTCTTGCTACTGCTGCTGCTGGTACCCAGGAGGATGATGAGTATGCGGGTGATTATGAGGATGAGGTTGATCAAAATCAGAACTACGTGCACCCACCAGCACCACCACCAGCAGGTCAACCTCAGGTATATATTCGTAATGGTAGGCCTGCACCACCACCTTAGGTACGAGATGATGTGCATATTCGTAAACTGAAATTGAATATTCCACCATTTGAGGGTAGATATGTTCCTGATATATATCTTACTTGGGAGTTAGAAACTGAACAACGTTTTACATGTTTACAATATCCCGAGGAGAGATGGGTTGCTGCTGCTGTTTGTGCTTTCACTAGTTTTGCATGTGTATGGTGGTCTGAACATTGTAGATTATATCCTATTCCAACTACTTGGGCTGCTTTGAAAACTGGTATGCGTACGCGTTGGGTTCCACCATATTATCAACGTGAATTGCTTCAAAAATTGCAGCGTTTAAGACAAGGGAAAAATTCTGTAGAAGAATATTATCAGGAATTACAAACTGGCATGATTAGATGTGGTATTGTTGAGGAGATGAAGCTATGCTTGCACGTTTTCTGGGTGGATTAAATAGAGATATTCAGACCATTCTAGACTATAAGGAATATACTAATATCACTCGTTTATTCCATCTTGCTTGTAAAGCTGAACATGAAGTGCAGGATCGACAAGCATTAGCGCGATCTAACTTTTCTGCAGGCCGACCTTCATCATGGACACCGCGTGCATCTTCTACTTCAGCTACACCAGCACCTCAATCAGGTGCCTCCTCCAGTCGTGATACAAGAAAACAGGCACAACCACCATTATCTGCCAAGAGCGCACCTGCTGGGCCTGCACAGAGTTCTTCTTCTTCCATGGCATCAACAGGGCACACAAGTGATATTATTTGTCGTCGTTGTAAGGGAGGAGGTCATTATGCGAGAGAATGCAAATCTCCGCGTGTGATGATTGCTACCGCAGATGGTGGATGTGAGTCCGCTAGTGACTATGATGAGGAGACTTTGGCTCTTATTACACGTGAAGAACATGGTGGAGACGATTCTGATCATGAGACGCAATACATGGCTCCTGAAGACGCTGACAGGTATGAATGTTTAGTTGCTCAACGTGTTTTGAGTGTGCAGGTCACACAAGCTGAGCAAAATCAGAGGCACAATTTGTTCCATACCAAGGGAGTTGTGAAGGAACGTTCTGTGCGCGTCATAATAGACGGAGGGAGCTGCAACAACTTGGCTAGCATGGAGATGGTGGAGAAGCTTTCTCTCACCACAAGACCACATCCACATCCTTACTACATCCAATGGTTCAACAACAGCGGCAAGGTTAAGGTAACACGTACTGTTCGTGTGCATTTAGTATCTCTACATATGCTGATTATGTTGATTGTGATGTGGTACCTATGCAAGCATGTTCCTTATTACTTGGTAGACCATGGCAATTTGATAAAAACTCTGTACACCATGGTAGAAACAATCACTATACTCTTGTTCATAAGGATAAAAATATTACTTTGCTTCCTATGGCTCCTGATTCCATTTTGAAAGATGATATTAATAGAGCTAATAAAGCAAAACAGGAGAAGAATAAGAGTGAAAATCAGATTGTGGCAAAAGAATTTGAGCAACAAATGAAGCCTAATAATAAACCATCTAGTGTTGCTTCTGAAATTAAATTGAAAAGTGCATGTTTATTTGCCACCAAATCTGATATTGATGAGCTAGATTTCAGCAAATCTGTTTGCTATGCTTTTGTGTGCAAAGAGGCATTATTTTCATTCGAGGACGTGCCTTCCTCTTTGCCTCCTGCTGTCACTAACATTTTGCAGGAGTTCGCTGACGTCTTTCCACAAGACGTGCCACCGGGATTACCGCCTATTCGAGGGATTGAGCATCAGATTGACTTAATTCCCGGTGCTTCACTGCCAAACCGTGCACCATACCGTACCAATCCAGAGGAGACGAAGGAGATTATGCGTCAAGTACAAGAGCTTCTCGACAAAGGTTATATACGTGAATCCCTTAGTCCGTGTGCTGTTCCTATTATTCTAGTGCCGAAAAAGGATGGTACATCACGTATGTGTGTTGATTGTAGAGGCATTAATAATATTACTATTCGTTATCGTCATCCTATTCCTAGGCTTGATGATATGCTTGATGAATTGAGTGGCTCTACAATATTCTCCAAAGTTGATTTGCGTAGTGGATACCATCAAATTCGTATGAAATTGGGAGATGAATGGAAAACAGCATTTAAAACTAAGTTTGGATTATATGAGTGGTTAGTCATGCCTTTTGGGTTAACTAATGCACCTAGTACTTTCATGAGATTAATGAACGAAGTTTTACGTGTTTTCATTAGACGATTTGTGGTAGTTTACTTTGATGACATATTGATTTATAGCAGATCTTTGGAAGAACATTTGGAACATTTACGTGCTGTTTTTATTGCTCTACGTGATGCACGTTTGTTTGGTAACCTTGGGAAGTGCACCTTTTGCACCGACCGAGTATCTTTTCTTGGCTATGTTGTTACTCCACAGGGAATTGAAGTTGATAAAGCCAAGATTGAAGCTATTGAGAGTTGTCCGCAGCCCAAAACGGTCACACAAGTGAGGAGTTTTCTTGGCCTCGCTGGATTCTATAGGCGTTTTGTGAGAGATTTCAGCACCATTGCTGCACCTCTCAATGAGCTTACAAAGAAAG
This sequence comes from Triticum aestivum, assembly GCF_018294505.1. Lineage (NCBI taxonomy): Eukaryota > Viridiplantae > Streptophyta > Magnoliopsida > Poales > Poaceae > Triticum > Triticum aestivum. Next base: position 347,159,654 of record NC_057797.1, on the reverse strand, counting down.
ATGTGCCTTTTCTTTGGGGTACCGCACAGGAAGAAGCCTTCTCGGTATTGAAAGATAAGTTGACACATGCTCCTTTACTCCAACTTCCTGATTTTAATAAGACTTTTGAGCTTGAATGTGATGCTAGTGGAATTGGATTAGGCGGTGTGTTATTACAAGATGGCAAAGCTGTTGCATACTTTTCTGAAAAATTGAGTGGGCCTAGTCTGAATTATTCTACTTATGATAAAGAATTATATGCTTTTGTTCGGACTTTAGAAACATGGCAACATTATTTATGGCCCAAAGAATTTGTTATACATTCTGATCATGAATCTTTGAAACATATTAAAAGTCAAGCTAAACTGAATCGTAGACATGCTAAATGGGTTGAATTCATTGAGACTTTTCCTTATGTCATTAAACACAAGAAGGGAAACAAAAATGTTATTGCTGATGCATTGTCTCGCCGCTATACTATGCTTTCACAACTTGACTTCAAAATATTTGGTTTGGAGACCATCAAAGATCAATATGTGCATGATGCTGATTTTAAAGATGTAACGCAGAATTGTAAAGAAGGAAGAATGTGGAACAAGTTCGTCGTTAATGATGGATTTGTGTTTCGTGCTAACAAGCTATGCATTCCAGCTAGCTCCGTTCGTCTTTTGTTGTTGCAGGAGGCGCATGGAGGAGGATGAATGGGACACTTTGGCGTGAAGAAGACGGAGGACGTACTTGCTACACATTTCTTTTGGCCAAAGATGAGACGGGATGTTGAGCGTTTTATTGCTCGCTGCACTACATGTCAAAAAGCTAAGTCACGACTCAATCCTCATGGTTTATATATGCCTTTGCCTGTACCTAGTGTTCCTTGGGAGGATATATCTATGGACTTTGTTTTAGGTTTACCTCGAACAAAGAAGGGGAGGGATAGCATATTTGTTGTCGTGGATAGATTCTCGAAAATGGCACACTTTATACCATGTCATAAAAGCGATGATGTTGTTAATGTTGCTGATTTGTTCTTTCGTGAAATTATTCGCTTGCATGGTGTGCCAAATACTATTGTTTCAGATCGTGATACTAAATTTCTTAGCCACTTTTGGAGATGTTTATGGGCTAAGTTGGGGACTAAACTGCTTTTTAGTACTACTTGTCACCCCCAAACTGATGGACAAACTGAAGTAGTCAATAGAACGTTGTCTACTATGCTTAGGGCTGTTTTGAAGAATAATAAGAAAATGTGGGAGGAATGCTTGCCTCATATTGAATTTCCTTATAATCGTTCATTGCATTCTACTACTAAGATGTGCCCTTTTGAAGTTGTGTATGGTTTCCTACCTCGTGCACCTATTGATTTCTTGCCTCTTCCATCTTCGGAGAAGGTTAATTTTGATGCTAAACAACGTGCTGAATTGATTTTAAAAATGCATGAGTTAACTAAGGAAAACATTGAGCGTATGAATGCTAAATATAAACTTGCTAGAGATAAGGGTAGAAAACATGTTGTGTTTGCACCTGGAGATCTTGTTTGGTTACATTTGCGTAAGGATAGGTTTCATGATTTGCGCAAATCAAAGTTAATGCCACGTGCTGATGGTCCCTTTAAGGTGTTAGAGAAAATAAATGATAATGCATATAAACTTGAGCTGCCTGTATATTTTGGGGTTAGTCCCACTTTTAACATTGCAGATTTGAAGCCTTATTTGGGTGAGGAAGATGAACTTCCGTCGAGGACGACTTCATTTCAAGAAGGGGAGGATGATGAGGACATCAATACAATTGTTACACCCACAGCCCCTACTGCTATACATACTGGACCAATTACTAGAGCTCGTGCACGCCAACTAAATTACCAGGTACTTTCGTTTCTTGGTAATGATTCTAATGTTCATGAGAATATGATGCTGCCTAAATTGGATACATTTGTTTTGCTTACAAATGAAGGGCCTAGCTTGGAGAAGGATGAACATTGGAGCAAGAACAAGCATGGAGATGATGGCATGCGCAAGGGGAACAAGAACGGAGTTACAAGTGATGATTTCAGGACTTTGAAGCCACCATAATGGGTGCATGAAGCCTTGGACGAAATATACAAGATGCCACTTCATAAATTTCGTCCCGAGGCTATTTTAGGTGATGCGTCACCTTATTATTGGGCCAGACCCATGTAATTTCGAAATACATAAGTATAGGCTATTTTTAGAGTACGTATGTGTGGGGAAACAAGAGATAGGGTTGATTTCGGACCCCTCCACCAAGGGCCACGAAATTCCCCCCCTCTTCCTCCATATATACAGCCCTTAGGGCATCGTTTAGACAGCGGGTTTTGTTTAGATTAAAAGTTCGCCATAGCTGCAACTTCGCGTACTTCGTTTTTGTTCAACGACCAGACAAAGGCGTCACAGAACCCCACCTTGATCAATAAAGCTTTCATCTTATATTCGCAATATCCAGATTGCAATCTCAGTTTCTTGCTTGTTCTTCGTTTGCTCGCAGGAAACAGACCCTCGTGGTCAGGTTGATCGTGCTCCGGCGTGGTCAATAACCTCTCGGAGTTGGTTTAGCGATTGCTAAGGCGCGACGTCCTCGCACGTTCGTAGTCGGATCGTCAAAGTCGACTGCCACCAAAGCGATATCCATCATCTCATCGAAAGATGGGACCCCTTTGCCTCTATCAGTTGTGTCTCCTAAGGTGTTTCGGCTACTTAGGGACCGTGCGTCCAACTCCGACACCGTGTATAGTCCACCACCTTACCCTCCATTTCTGCATTGCGTACTCCACAACCCATCATTGCCATTCTGCAATTCCATTGAGCTTTCACAAAACCACCACCGCATTCCCGCTACCACCATTTGACATTTGACATTTGAGATTTTGAGTTCACAGTTTTTCTGTTCCTAAGGTGTTTCGGCTACTTAGGGACGAGTCCCCATCATCTTGTTATCTCCATCAAGATCACCGCCACTCATCATCGACACGGACGGTAACCTCCATATCATCTTGGTATCGTGGTATCCCTCCATTGTATATTACCTTGCCGTTGCATTGATAACCCCTAGCCCATTTTGCGTCACTTGCCTATTGAGACTAGCCATTTGAGTATTGCCAGCAACGTTACTTGTGCACATTAGTGATCTACACCTCCCATTGCATATATATCATATGATATTGGTATCATCATATCATCTCTTGTGCCTCAAGTTTTTTCCCGCATATATACAATTGCTATCTTGGTTTGTGCATTGTGCCAAAGTGGCCATACAAAAAAAACAAGAATAAGCTTTTAAGCAAAAGAGTGAACAAAGAGCTCGTAAGCAGTAGCCATAGCATCATACCACATTGCATATAAGATCATCTTGGATCACCTTGTGAGAAACACCGGGAACCATACGTACATAGCATACTTGGGATAGAAAGTTATCCATTTTGCATCTTATAGGTTGTGCACAAGTGTCGTATCCGCCTATTGAGCAATCATGCTAGCGTCTCTCTTGAGTTGTGCAACACGAGCGTTTTCTGTGGATTCCACATTTTGTGCTCATCCTTGGTTGCACGACCCCATTTTATCTATCCGTGTGTGTGTTTCCGTGTGCCACATATTGCGATTGGTCTACTTGTTTCACTTGCAAATTTGTGAATCTCTTTCAACATTATTGACTCTTGCTAACATTTTGCATCAAATTTTTGTGCCACTATCCTCACCGAGCTCCACCATAAGCCTTATTTGTGTAGGTGTGAGAAACCGACAAGATTTGGTACCAATTGTGCTATTTCCTTGTTCCACATTGGAGTGATCATTGATCCACCTTCAACTTCGGTCAAGGTACATTTGGTATTCGTTCTTCTCTTTCTCCCACTCATATTGGCTTGAGTCTTGTGATGGATAGGCAAGGCATTTCATCTCCGGTATTCCACAACAACGACGGCGTGAACAACTACATCACCAAAGCGTCAATCTTTGATCTACAACAACATATGCAAGGTGCACAATCAAGATTGCGAGAGCGCATCGAGAACCTCTCCATCGACATTCGTCACTCCGAAGCAAGGAAAAGGGACTACATCGACAACAAGCTTTCCGCACAAAAGGAGAAGCAAGATGCAAGGATGGAGGAGATTCGGACCTTGTTGATCAACCGTTCTCCCCCTTCATCATCCTCAAGGTGGCGACGTTCAAGTCACAAGTCTTCGGAGTGCAAAAATGATGCAAGCACAAGTCGTCCACGTCCACATCTCCATGGCGACCACCATCACGTTCGTGATCCACCTCGTCATGAAGGGCAAGTCACCTCCAAGCAACATGTGCATGACAATGACGAACGACATCTACTACGAGCTCAAGTGCGACAACGACACCATCATCATGAAGATGCTCGCCAAGCGCAAATGTAAAAGTCCCAACAAGCTCTACTTCACGCCAAGGCCAAACCTCAAGAGCACAAGAGAAGACCGCGAGACAAACACCACCAAGAGCACGCTACGGCTACCACCACCACCACTTCGGTATCTTCGCCAAGTGTTCTCAATGCATCTTCACCTTCGAACGTACGGCATCTTCGCCTACTTCCCATGAGTTCGCCTACATCGACATATTCAAGTACAAGGCGACCACCTACGAGCGAGGGTGACACTTCCATCTTCGGAAGCCCCTCAAAGAAGATGTCCGAGCATGGGAATTTCCCTTCGGTCATGGAGACGAGCTACGAGGTGCCACATCATATGGGCCTCCTATAACAAGATGGCGAAAAGAAGGTCGAGCAAGGGCCATCCCCTTCGACCACGGTGATGTGCATGAACCTCTTCAACCACTTGAAGAAGGCGCCCATATTGGACTCATACTCCGATTCAAGCTACGATACCGCACATGAGACCTTATCTTTGGTCTTAGAGGAGAGTGATGATGTGCCATCTTCGGCCTTCATCCACGGCTACAACTACGACATAATTGAGCATGGAGACATTTGCACCAACATCTCTCCGACACCGACATGTGACGAGATGCCCCAATTGCAGTGTGAGGAGAGCCACCACCCCACAAGTGATATGAGTGACTCCACCAACCATATGAGTGAGAGCATCCGAGAGGGAGTGAGTGAGCCACAACACTTAGTGAGTGAGGTAGTTAACACGGCATGTGAGGCCACTTTGATTTCTAACGACTTAACCTCTACTCCTAGTGTGTTTTCTTCTTTGGTGCTAGGTCTCCTACATGACGACACGCCTATCCTCGACGAGTCCATGCCTCCAATGGAGACAACGATGGACATGGTGGAAGAAGATGCACCCCCCCCCCACATGGTTCCATCAAGATGAACATGACCACAACTTGCTCTTCGACACCTCACCTACAACACACGAGCGATGCTCCAAAGGTAACATAGGTGATGGTGCTTCTCTTGTCCCACTAGTGGACTATCTCACCAATGATTGCTTGCATGATGTTGACACACCTATTTCCATGCTCCATGCTAGTGCGACTTCTTCATGTCACGACTTACCTATTTATGATGAATATGATGACGAGCATGTTGAGTTGCCTAGTTGTGATGTTATGCTCAATAGGATATCATGTGCAAATTCTATTGGTCACATCATGTTTGATAATCCTTTGAACTTGTCATATGCTATGAGTGAGATGTCCCATGTTGCATCATTTCAATCTCAACATAGTGACCGTGCATGCCCCATTAGAATACATCCCATCTGCACTTATGGCATAGATGACAAAATGATGGTCATTGGCTTTTGTTTTTCATGTGATGATATTGCCATGCCTCCTTTATATGATTTGCGCAATTCATCTACTATGTGATGCCATGATCACATAGAACCCAATATGCTTTGTTTTGGATGTTGTCAATATTCTCCGTGTGATGTTTCCATTAATGATCATGAGGAGACCCCGATAGTTTCCTCATACATATTAGGAGATTTTGATGCATTCCATACTTTGCATGATTCTCATAATTGCTTGCACCGTATGCATTCCATGAATAACAATGCTCTACATGTTGCGAGTGATGCATTACATCCTTTGAGTCTCCATTATGCTATACATAACAACAAATCTATCATGATGGATGACATGTTTCTATATCACGCATCTCATTTATTTGAGCATTGGATAGTTTGTGCTAACCAACACAAGCACGTGTGCATCATGATGGATGATGTGTACATCTACCATGCACACACAATTTTCCCTTTGTCTTTGTTTTGTGTAGGTACCCATGTACACTCGTCAACCTCTCAATCCCAAGAGTTGACGAAATGAGCTCTTGAGAGCAAAGATGACTTGGGATCGCGTGAACTATCTTTCCCACCTCTCTCTCACTTGGATCTCACACGGCTATGGGCTATATACTGCTTGTCGCTTCATGCTCATTTTCCCGTGTTCACTTTGCATGCTATGCTTACTTCTATGCCTTTGCCATGCAATTGTGACCCTTGAGTGCATCTACCCATGATTCACCATTATGCTATTCCTATGTGTATTTGCATGCTTGGTGTAGATCCTTGTTGCTATTGCCATGTTTATCATGTGCCTCATGCTATTGATCCTATTTTGCTCACATCCTACTTTCATGCTTGTGCTATGTCATGTGAATTATTCATACACACTATTTGCACACATGACATACTTGACATGATTCCTTCTAGTATGTTGCATCTTCGTTGTAATGCCCCAAGACCGGAGCTTCAGATACCTTCCATGGATTCCGGGTTTCGTCGTGTGATTTGTTTGGTTCTTTGCATTCGTCATTGCATCATGTTGCATTTCATCCTGTCATCATGTGCATTGTGTGTTTTTTCATACATATTAAGTTGTTGCATGTTCCATGCATGAATCTTGCTTCATCACCTTCTCCTTCCCTCTCACTTCCTTCTTCTTTCATGTCTTTGCAAGCGACCTTATTCCTCCTCCATTAATGTTCATCTTTTCCCTATAAATCTTGCCTCTTTCCTACACCCTCTCTGTCAGACTTCATCACATTTGAAGTTGTTTTGGTCAGGTTAAAAAATGATTGAAGTTTGAGAATAATTCAAACTCTAATTATTTTTCTACCTTCTAAAAATGCCTGAGCAATTTATTCAAACCTTACATAAATCCAGGGTTCCAGATATATAGTTATATATCTCATATCTCTAACCAAAAACCCCTGGATTTTCCCCTTTGTTGGTTGTTTATTTATATAAACAATAATTTATAAAGGAAAGAATTTAGAGGGAGAGGGAGCCAGCAGCCAGGCCGGCCTGCTTCCTCGAGGCCCAGCAGGCCCATCTACCCCCACTCCTTTCCTAACCCTAAACCTCTCCCTGGCCCGACCCTCATCTCCCTCGCATCTCCCCAGCGCCGCCAGGAGCCCTGCGCTCGATTCCATCTCCCCTTTCCCTCCCGCAGCGCAGCCACCTCCTGCTCGATCTTCCTCTGCTCCCTTCTCCTCGCTGCGATTCTCCCTTGCGCCGCCCTGCCATGTCCGCGTCTTCCCCCAGCCAGCGCTGCCGCGCACACACACACACACCCGCACAACACCCCGCAGCTAGTGCCAGGAGCTCGCCTCCTCTTCACCATGGCCTCGAGCCCGATTCCCTCGTCCTTCTCCTCCTGTCGCCGCGGCCTTTCTCGCTGCATATCCGCCGCCCCAGGACAGCTCCTCCGGCCTCCCCGTCCTCTGTTTCTCCTTGCCTCGCCTCCTGCTCCCCCGTGCCTCGCGAACCGCATGTGTGGCCGCGTCCAACGCCTCCCGCTCCATCTGCCATGGCCTCACTTCGCCAGTGCCGCGCCTCCGTCACCCGGCGAGCTCCGCCACCAGCCGGTCCCTCCATCGCGCCTCCCTGCTTCGTACGACCGCCATGTCACCATGCTCCAGCGCCGCTTCGAGCTCGTCATCCCCGACCTCCTCCGTTCGGGATATCGTCATTCCTCGTCGTCCCGTCATCGGAGTTCACGCCCAAGGCCTGCTGCAACCTCACCTTCGGCCTCGCCATGGTTCCCCTGCACAAGCTGCTTCCGGCAAGGACGTTACCCCACTGCCTTCTCTTGTCGAGACCGAGACCCGGGAGCGTCAAGTTTCTTCCATGATGCCCGAACGACTACAGGCCGAGACGCCAAGTCCAACGACCACTGAACAGGGAACATCGCCAAGTACCGCGACACTCAGATCCCTCGGATCAGTCAAGTGCATCTACGAAAACGTGTATGACCTTCGTCGAAGCTGCAAAGTACCTCTACGCAAGAAAAACGCCAAGTACATGGATACACCGAGCTTCTCTCCGAATGTGTGTACGACTACCGTAGCGCCGAAGACCTTGGATGCTCGAACGAGTACCGAATGAAACGCCAAGTACCACTATCGCCGAGTACGACTACTTCCACGATGATACGAGAACAACTACCATCGACCCTCAAAGCCTCCGTGGACGTCAAGTCCCTCGCCGTGATCCTGAACATCTACGGAAAATTGTGCAACTAAGAACGTGAACGACTACCGCCGCCAAGATCATGAGTACCTCTACCGTCGTCATGTACCCCTACTTCCACTACCGAACCTCTCGAGAACGTCTACTTCCTCTACACCGCATCGAACATGAACCCCTCCGATAACGCGTGCTTCGAAGGTATAACCTCGAGACGACGTCCGTGAATGAATGCATGTGTGATGTATGAGTTGCTCGTGCTTGCTTCGTGCTCGAATTGTCGGTGCATGTTACCCCTCTTTTGCCTTGTCACCATCGCCGACTCATGGGACACCCGGTATCCGGGAGTGCCCCACCATCTTTTGCACGCATCCGCACACTTCTCCTTCGCTTCGGTATCTCAATCGAGTTACCGGAACCGGGACATTGACGTTGCACCATTTTCGGTATCATTGCCGTGGCACCCCTTTCTTTCCGCCACGATGGCAAATGCCTCATATCTTATCATGCCAACTTTTTCATAAATTTTGCATATAAACTTGAACATGCCATTCGCATCATGATAATAACATCGAAAATGTTTAAAATTATTGTTGCACCAAATTGCTAAATGCATATGGGGATTTACCGGATTCGTTATTTGTTATATCCGGCCCCATTTAAATTGTTTAGATGGTGTAGTTTTGTTATGCCTCATCTCTTGCCATGTTTAACAACATTTAATATTGTTGGGTACCTAAACGAGAGAGAACTAAATAATTGATGTGGTGTTCCGTCAATATGCAACGAGTTGCATATTGAGCTCCACTTAACTTGTAGATTTGTTTGTGCATTTTGCCATGCCATGCCCTCTTTAAACCGGACATGCATCATACTTGGTTGTGCATCATGCCATGTCTATGTGGTGGTTGTTTACTATGTTGTGTGCTTCTTTCCGGTGTTTGCTTCTTCGGGTTGGATTCGATAATGTCGCGTTTGTGAGGACCCGTTCGTCTATGTTCGTTTGTCTTCCGCATGGACTCGTTCTTCTTCCTTGCGGGATTTCAGGCAAGATGACCATACCCTCGAAATCACTTCTATCTTTGCTTGCTAGTTGCTCGCGCTTTTGCTATGCCTATGCTGTGATACCTACCAGTTGCTTATCATGCCTCCCATATTGTTGAACCAAGCCTCTAACCCACCTTGTCCTAGCAAACCGTTGTTTGGCTATGTTACCGCTTTGCTCAGCCCCTCTTATAGCATTGTTAGTTGCAGGTGAAGATTGAAGTTTGTTCCTTGTTGGAACATGGAGATGTTGTTCCTTGTTGGAACATGTTTACTTGTTGGGATATCACAATATATCTTATTTAATTAATGCATCTATATACTTGGTAAAGGGTGGAAGGCTCGGCCTTATGCCTGGTGTTTTGTTCCACTCTTGCCGCCCTAGTTTCTGTCATATCCGTGTTATGTTCCCGGATTTTGCGTTCCTTACACGGTTGGGTGATAATGGGAACCCCTTGACAGTTCGCCTTGAATAAAACTCCTCCAGCAATGCCCAACCTTGGTTTTACCTTTTGCCACCTAGCCTTTTCTTTCCCTTGGGTTCTGCAGACTCAAGGGTCATCTTTATTTTTAACCCCCCCGGGGCAGTGCTCCTCTGAGTGTTGGTCCAACCTGTCAGCTGCCGGTGGCCACCAGGGGCAACTCTGGGCTGGCCTACCCGTACCTAAGACAATCTGAGTGTGCCCTGAGAAAGAGATATGTGCAGCTCCTATCGGGATTTGTCGGCACATTCGGGTGGTGTTGCTGGTTTAGTTTTACCTTGTCGAAATGTCTTGTAACCGGGATTCCGAGTCTGATCGGGTCTTCCCGCTAGAAGGAATATCCTTCGTTGACCATGAGAGCTTGTCATGGGCTAAGTTGGGACACCCCTGCAGGGTTTTGAACTTTTGAAAGCCGTGCCCGCGGTTATGGGCAGATGGGAATTTGTTAATGTCCGGTTGTAGAAAACCTGAAGTTGACCTTAAATAAAATACATCAACCGCGTGTGTAACCGTGATGGTCTCTTTCCGGTGGAGTCCGGAGAGTGAACACGGTTGTTGGAGTTATGCTTGACGTAGGTTGTTTTAGGATCACTTCTTGATCATAGTTCATCGACCGTACTTTTGCCTTCTCTTCTCGCTCTCTTTTGCGTATGTTAGCCACCATATATGCTAGTCGCTTGCTGCAGCTCCACCTCATACCTTTACCTTACCCATAAGCTTAAATAGTCTTGATCGCGAGGGTGCGAGATTGTTGAGTCCCCGTGACTCACAAATACTTCCAAAACCAGTTTGCAGGTGCCGATGAGTCCGTGCAGTGGACGCAACTAAGCTCAAGGAGGAGCTCGATGAAGATCTTGTCCTTTGTGTTGTTTCGTTCTAGTTGATCAGTAGTGGAGCCCGGTTGGGGTTGATCGGGGACCTTTGTCGCATTTGGGGTTCTTCTTTTATTTTGGTTCCGTAGTCAGACCTTGATTGTATCTGGTTGATGTAATGCTTTATTCATGTATTGTGTGAAGTGGCGATTGTAAGCCAACTATGTATCTTTTTCCCTTATGTATTACATGGGTTGTGTGAAGATTACCTCATTTGCGACATTGCTTTCAATGCGGTTATGCCTCTAAGTCGTGCTTCGACACGTGGGAGATATAGCCGCATCGAGGGCGTTACATTCGCACTACTATCTTGCTTGCCTTGATTCACATGATTGCTTGCTTTGTCGCATCACCCATGTTCCATTCTTACTTGCTTTCTTGGGTTGATGACGTATATGTTCATGCCTCTCACATGATATATTTTGTTCATTGTCACTTGCCTCCAATTGATACATCTATGATTATTGATCTTGGAGACTTGGACACTTCACTTTTGATGCATGCTTGCTTGATTGCACCTATTGTATTTGGTTGTTCTCGCATCTTATGCCTCCATACTATGAAATGCTCACTTGTCCTTTCTTATGATGAGCATGATGCATACACTTGTTGGGTATCTTACCACACGAATGATAGGTTTTGCACTTCCTCTAACCTCATTTGTTTTTCCAAGTGTTTGTCATGTTCTTTCATTTTGGAGGATTCACAAGGTGGTGCCGTTATGCGACAACTTGGTCATGCGAAGGCATACACAATGAGCAACAACAACATTTGCGACAATCTCCTAAAGGTGACCTCCTTCCCTTTGAGACATCCTCACATACGCATATTGGATGGGTCATTCATTCATTGTTGTTTCCTTCTTGTTGTCTACATGGTACATCTCGCGAACGGAGGAGCGACATTGAAGATTGGCTCTATGGACCTTCACATTGAGCAGCGCTCGGACTTAGTGGATGCACCTTCGAACCTCCACTCATGCCACGACGTCGAGCAATGGTACACCAACACCTCCATATTTGTTGATTATGCTCACACATGTCATGCTCGATGGACTTATCATACACATGAAAAATTTGCATCTTATGCATGGATTGACTCACATTATGATTGCCTTGTTGCATCTTGTATTCCCATGTCATCCATGATATATGAGCTTGTGCATTTCCTTAGCAAATTTGTTGTGATCTAACTTGATGACATATTCATACATCATGATCTTATTGCCTACCATCAATTGCATGATCACATCACATTGAGCATCCATTACCATATTCATGCTATTGATAAACCGTCTCACTATGACATCATTTTGCACCATGGTTGCATTGATCATATTCATCCTTTTTCTCCCATGAATGCTTTGCATACCATTCCATCTCTTTTGGATAAGCTTCATGCACCTTGTCATGATCAATATTGTCGCACGGACACATGTTTACTTGATGGACACTTTGCGTGCGCTAACCATTGTATTTCCAAGTGTACTTCGTGTTTGCTCATTTTGCATGTACCACATATCGGATACACCTTGGAGTACTTGGATTGCGCCATGCTTTCAACTCCGTCCAACTACAAGCCCGTCCATGACAATCGTTTCCATGGTGATGAGGATCACGACCCGAGGTCGGATCTTTCCCAAGGGGGAGGAGATGATGCGGAGCATCCCACGTTCATCCCCATGTACACTCCGACTACTCTCGAAGCCCCAAGAGGACATACGACGAGACCTCGAACATACGCCATCGGACGCAAGGTGAACTCGCTCCTCTTTGAACCATCACTTTCCATACGTGAGACATGGCTACTACCTCAAACATGTGTGCTATGCATGACCAGGAACCAAGAGGAAGCCCATGAACAAGACGACGAGGACACCAAGCACGAGGAATGAGAAGAAGAGCTGCGGAAGAAGCTCCAGCCACCGGATGACCGATCGGGACCGGACGTCCGACGCCTAAAGACCCACCGGACGACCGGCCCGGACCGGACGACCGGCGATCCTGTACCCGAGCCAAAATGAGCGGACGTCCGACACACTCTAGCGTCCGGACGTCTGACCGTCCCCGGAAATCCGGCGCCTCCTCATTTGAGCCGAAACGCCGGACGTCCGACAAGTACCAGACGACCGGACCCTCGCGAGCCACCGGACGTCTGATACCTGTCGGACGACCGACGCGTGTCTGTGCAGAGAGATCGGGCCTGAGGCCCATGTACCCCTTCACTTCGCCCCCATTTGCACTAAGACTATAAATAGACCTTCTCCACCTCCTAGTTAGGGTTAGCATTGGTTTAGCTCATATTTAGAGATAGAGCATTGCTCATCCACATCGGATCTACTCCACGAGAGAGACCGCGGCCTCTATGGAGAAGATCCCTTTGGATTCAAGACCTCATTGCGAAGAAGAACATCAAGACCTCCTCATGGAGAAGACCGGCTACCTTTGTATCGTCCGCTGTTGACTTTGGATCTTGTATCTTCCTTTGTATTCATGGATCTAGCGCATGTGTGATCATACTTGTTGGTTTGAGTGTTCTCTTGTGTTCCCCTTGTGATTTTTGCCTCGTTTCCCTCCTCGTGTTCTTCGTGTTCATCGCAGGATCCGTTCCTTTCATGAAAGATCAGCCGATTAGGGTCCCTACCCTACATCAGAGAGCTAACAAGCTTTGCATCCCCGAGTCTTCTCTTCGTTTGTTGCTTTTGCAGGATCTCATGGAGGAGTACTAATGGGACATTTTGGACGTGACAAGACTTTCGCTACGCTCTCCAGAACTACTATTGGCCAAGATGTTTCGCGACGTCAGCCGCTTCACCAACCGATGTTCTACATGTCACAAAGCTAAGTCTAAAGCTCAATCCCATGGCCTTTACATGCCTCTACATATTCCATATCAACCATGGGAAGATATTAGCATGGATTTTGTACTTGGCTTGCCTAGGACTAGAAATGGAAAGGATTCGGTATTTGTCGTTGTGGACCGATTCTCTAAGATGGCACATTTCATTCCTTGCAACAAGATAGACGATGCTTCACATGTTGCCAATCTCTTTTTTAGGGAATATTGCGTCTACATGGGGTGCCAAAGACGATCGTATTGGACTGCGACGTCAAGTTCCTAAGGGAGAGTTCTTTTTCTAGCTTTTTTGGGCTTCCAGAATAAGTTGCCCCCTACCCAGCTTATTCTAGAAGCCCAACCAAAATTTTCTTTTTAGAAGCCTACTAGTCAAGTCTCAACTACTAGGATTCTAAAAAAATAAATTTGGTTGGGCTTCTAGAATAAGCTAGGTAGGGGGCATGTTTTTGTAGCTTATTCTAGAAGCCACCAAAAGAACTGGCCCTAAGCTACTTTTGGAAAACCATATGCGCCAAGCTCGGATTCAAGCTACTCTTCTCCATGGCGTATCATCCACAAACCAACGGCCAAACGGAGGTGACCAACCGCACACTCTCCGCTCTACTTCGCATGCTCATCAAGAAAAACATCAAGGAGTGGGAGGAGTGTCTACCTATCGCCGAGTTCGCCTACAACAGAGCAAGACACTCAACAACCGGCAAGTCCCCCTTCGAGGTCGTCTACAGATTCAACCCATTGTCCCCATTGTACATTCTTCCTCTACCACTACAAGAGCGCATCAATAGGGATGCAGGTGCATGTGTGAACCATCTCAAGAAGGTGCATGAAGATACAAGGCAAACCATCGAGCGCCAAGTACAATGAATTGCGACCAAGCTCAACATCAACAAGCAAACCATGGTATTCGACATTGGTGATCTTGTGTGGCTACACCTTCGCAAAGACCGCTTCCCCACTGAATGCAAGTCCAAGCTTCTACCTCAAGCGGATGGACCCTTCAAGGTACTTGCATGCTACAACAACAACGCTTACAAGATCGACCTCCCACGCGACAGTACAATGTGAGTGACATCTTCAATGTTAAGGACCTCTCGCCCTACCATGGTGATGAAGAATTCGATCCGAGGAAGGATCTTCCCCAAGGGAGGGGAGATGATGCAGAGCATCCCAAGGTCATCCCCATGGACCTACCATCGTCTCACCAAGTGCCTTGCAGACCCATGACACGAGCATGTGCAAGAGCTCTTCAAACCGAGGTGACATCTCTCCTCTCACAAGTTCACTTCAATGCACATGAGACATGGATACTACCTCAAACAAAGACATTATGCATACTCAGGTATCAAGGAGTTAGCCGTGAAGAATCTAAGGAGCAAGGAGAATCAGAAGAGGAAGATGGATGTGAAGAAGAAGAGATGCGGAAGAAGCTACAGGCTCCGGATGACCGACCAAGACCAGACGTCCGACGATCTCCAGGCTCCAGACGTCCGACCAAGACCGGACGTCCGACACACCCACACCCGAGCCCAAACTACGGATTTCCGAAGCCCTCTGGACGACCAACGCCCGGACGACCGACCCCGACCGGATGTCCGACCGAAGCACACCCAAGCCGAATCTATGGACGTTCGAAGAGCACCGGACATCCGGACCCTTGCTAGCCTCCGGACGACCGGTGACTCCCGGACGTCCGGCGCCTGTGTGCTGTTACGTGTTGGGCCGCAGCCCATGTACCCCTTCGCCCACCTAGACTATATATACTCTTCTCCTACCTACATTTTAGGGTTATCAAAGGATTAGCTCATATTTCGTGTGAGAGCTTTGCTCATCCACTTGGTTACCTTCTCCTCGGAGATAGCGCCTCCTCGGAGAAGATCCGCCAAGCAGATTCAAGACCCCTTTATGATAGAGGCAAAGGTGTCCCGTCTTTCGTGAGATGATGGATATCGCTTTGGTGGCAGTCGACTTTGATGATCCGACTACGAACGTGCGAGGACGTCGCGCCTTAGCAATCGCTAAACCAACTCCAAGAGGTTATTGACCACGCCGGAGCACGATCAACCTGACCACGAGGGTCTGTTTCCTGCGAGCAAACGAAGAACAAGTAAGAAACTGAGATTGCAATCTGGATATTGCGAATATAAGATGAAAGCTTTATTGATCAAGGTGGGGTTCTGTGACGCCTTTGTCTGGTCGTTGAACACAAACGAAGTACGCGAAGTTGCAGCTATGGCGAACTTTTAATCTAAACAAAACCCCAAGTCTAAACGATGCCCTAAGGGCTGTATAGATGGAGGAAGAGGGGGGGGGGAATTTCGTGGCCCTTGGTGGAGGGGTCCGAAATCAACCCTATCTCTTGTTTCCCCACACATACGTACTCTAAAAATAGCCTATACTTATGTATTTCGAAATTACATGGGCCTGGCCCAATAATACGGTGAAGCAGCACCTAAAATAGCCTCGGGACAAAATTTATGAAGTGGCATCTTGTATATTTCGTCCAAGGCTTCATGCACCCATTATGGTGGCTTCAAAGTCCTGAAATCATCACTTGTAACTCCGTTCTTGTTCCCCTTGCGCATGCCATCATCTCCATGCTTGTTCTTGCTCCAATGTTCATCCTTCTCCAAGATAGGCCCTTCATTTGTAAGCAAAACAAATGTATCCAATTTAGGCAGCATCATATTCTAATGAACATTAGAATCATTACCAAGAAACGAAAGTACCTGGTAATTTAGTTGGCGTGCACGAGTTCTAGTAATTGGTCCAGTATGTATAGCAGCAGGGGCTGTGGGTGTAACAATTGTATTGATGTCCTCATCATCCTCCCCTTCTTGAAATGAAGTCGTCCTCGACGGAAGTTCATCTTCCTCACCCAAATAAGGCTTCAAATCTGCAATGTTAAAAGTGGGACTAACCCCAAAATCTACAGGCAGCTCAAGTTTATATGCATTATCATTTATTTTCTCTAACACCTTAAAGGGACCATCAGCACGTGGCATTAACTTTGATTTGCGCAAATCAGGAAATCTATCCTTACGCAAATGTAACCAAACAAGATCTCCAGGTGCAAACACAACATGTTTTCTACCCTTATCTCCAGCAAGTTTATATTTAGCATTCATACGCTCAATGTTTTCCTTAGTTAACTCATGCATTTTTAAAATGAATTCAGCACGTTGTTTAGCATCAAAATTAACCTTCTCCGAAGATGGAAGAGGCAACAAATCAATAGGTGCACGAGGTAGGAAACTATACACAACTTCAAAAGGGCACATCTTAGTAGTAGAATGCAATGAACGATTATAAGCAAATTCAATATGAGGCAAGCATTCCTCCCACATTTTCTTATTATTCTTCAAAACAGCCCTAAGCATAGTAGACAACGTTCTATTGACTACTTCAGTTTGTCCATCAGTTTGGGGGTGACAAGTAGTACTAAAAAGCAGTTTAGTCCCCAACTTAGCCCATAAACATCTCCAAAAGTGGCTAAGAAATTTAGTATCACGATCTGAAACAATAGTATTTGGCACACCATGCAAGTGAATAATTTCACGAAAGAACAAATCAGCAACATTAACAGCATCATCGCTTTTATGACATGGTATAAAGTGTGCCATTTTCGAGAATCTATCCACGACAACAAATATGCTATCCCTCCCCTTCTTTGTTCGAGGTAAACCTAAAACAAAGTCCATAGATATATCCTCCCAAGGAACACTAGATACAGGCAAAGGCATATATAAACCATGAGGATTGAGTCGTGACTTAGCTTTTTGACATGTAATGCAGCGAGCAATAAAACGCTCAACATCCCGTCTCATCTTTGGCCAAAACAAATGTGTAGCAAGTATGTCCTCCGTCTTCTTCACGCCAAAGTGTCCCATTAATCCTCCTCCATGCGCCTCCTGCAACAACAAAAGACGAACGGAGCTAGCTGGAATGCATAGCTTGTTAGCACGAAACACAAATCCATCGTTAACGACGAACTTGTTCCACATTCTTCCTTCTTTACAATTCTGCATTACATCTTTAAAATCAGCATCATCCACATATTGATCTTTGATGGTCTCCAAACCAAATATTTTGAAGTCAAGTTGTGAAAGCATAGTATAGCGGCGAGACAATGCATCAGCAATAACATTTTCTTTTCCCTTCTTGTGTTTAATGATATAAGGAAAAGTCTCAATGAATTCAACCCATTTAGCATGTCTACAATTCAGTTTAGCTTGACTTTTAATATGTTTCAAAGATTCATGATCAGAATGTATAACAAATTCTTTGGGCATAAATAATGTTGCCATGTTTCTAAAGTCCGAACAAGAGCATATAATTCTTTATCATAAGTAGAATAATTCAGACTAGGCCCACTCAATTTTTCAGAAAAGTATGCAACAGGTTTGCCATCTTGTAATAACACACCGCCTAATCCAATTCCACTAGCATCACATTCAAGCTCAAAAGTCTTATTAAAATCAGGAAGTTGGAGTAAAGGAGCATGTGTCAACTTATCTTTCAATACCGAGAAGGCTTCTTCCTATGCGGTACCCCAAAGAAAAGGCACATCTTTCTTTGTAAGCTCATTGAGAGGTGCAGCAATGGTGCTGAAATCTCTCACAAAACGCCTATAGAATCCAGCGAGGCCAAGAAAACTCCTCACTTGTGTGACCGTTTTGGGCTGCAGCCAACTCTCAATAGCTTCAATCTTGGCTTTATCAACTTCAATTCCCTGTGGAGTAACAACATAGCCAAGAAAAGATACTCGGTCGGTGCAAAAGGTGCACTTCCCAAGGTTACCAAACAAACGTGCATAACGTAGAGCAATAAAAACAGCACGTAAATGTTCCAAATGTTCTTCCAAAGATCTGCTATAAATCAATATGTCATCAAAGTAAACTACCACAAATCGTCCAATGAAAACACGTAAAACTTCGTTCATTAATCTCATGAAAGTACTAGGTGCATTAGTTAACCCAAAAGGCATGACTAACCACTCATATAATCCAAACTTAGTTTTAAATGCTGTTTTCCATTCATCTCCCAATTTCATACGAATTTGATGGTATCCACTATGCAAATCAACTTTGGAGAATATTGTAGAGCCACTCAATTCATCAAGCATATCATCGAGCCTAGGAATAGGATGACGATAACGAATAGTAATATTATTAATGCCTCTACAATCAACACACATACGTGATGTACCATCCTTTTTCGGCACTAGAATAATAGGAACAACACAAGGACTAAGGGATTCGCGTATATAACCTTTGTCGAGAAGCTCTTGTACTTGACGCATAATCTCCTTCGTCTCCTCTGGATTGGTACGGTATGGTGCACGGTTTGGCAGTGAAGCACCGGGAATTAAGTCAATCTGATGCTCAATCCCTCGAATAGGTGGTAATCCCGGTGGCACGTCTTGTGGAAAGACGTCAGCGAACTCCTGCAAAATGTTAGTGACAGCAGGAGGCAAAGAGGAAGGCACGTCCTCGAATGAAAATAATGCCTCTTTGCACACAAAAGCATAGCAAACAGATTTGCTGAAATCTAGCTCATCAATATCAGATTTGGTGGCAAATAAACATGCACTTTTCAATTTAATTTCAGAAGCAACACTAGATGGTTTATTATTAGGCTTCATTTGTTGCTCAAATTCTTTTGCCACAATCTGATTTTCACTCTTATTCTTCTCCTGTTTTGCTTTATTAGCTCTATTAATATCATCTTTCAAAATGGAATCAGGAGTCATAGCAAGCAAAGTAATATTTTTATCCTTATGAACAAGAGTATAGTGATTGTTTCTACCATGGTGTATAGAGTTTTTATCAAATTGCCATGGTCTACCAAGTAATAAGGAACATGCTTGCATAGGTACCACATCACAATCAACATAATCAGCATATGTAGAGATACTAAAATGCACACGAACAGTACGTGTTACCTTAACCTTGCCGCTGTTGTTGAACCATTGGATGTAGTAAGGATGTGGATGTGGTCTTGTGGTGAGAGAAAGCTTCTCCACCATCTCCATGCTAGCCAAGTTGTTGCAGCTCCCTCTGTCTATTATGACGCGCACAGAACGTTCCTTCACAACTCCCTTGGTATGGAACAAATTGTGCCTCTGATTTTGCTCAGCTTGTGTGACCTGCACACTCAAAACACGTTGAGCAACTAAACATTCATACCTGTCAGCGTCTTCAGGAGCCATGTATTGCGTCTCATGATCAGAATCATCTCCACCATGTTCTTCACGTGTAATAAGAGCCAAAGTCTCCTCATCATAGTCACTAGCGGACTCATAACCACCATCCGCGGTAGCAATCATCACACGCGGAGATTTGCATTCTCTCGCATAATGACCTCCTCCCTTACAACGACGACAAATAATATCACTTGTGTGCCCTGTTGATGCCATGGAAGAAGAAGAACGCTGTGCAGGCCCCGCAGGTGCGCTCTTGGCAGATAATGGTGGTTGTGCCTGTTTTCTTGTATCACGGCTGGAGGTGGCACCTGATGGAGGTGCTGGTGCAGTTGAAGTAGAAGATGCACGTGGTGTCCATGATGAAGGTCGGCCTGCAGAAAATTTAGTTCGCCCCAATGCTTGTCGATCCTGCACTTCACGTTCAGCTTTTGATAGAGGCGGGGGTGTCCCGATCTTTCGATGAGATGGTAACTATCGATTTGGTGGAGACGACTTTGACGATCCGACTACAAACGTGCACGACGTTGCGCCTTAGCAATCGCTAAAGCAATCTCCAGAGGTTATTGACCACGCCGGTGCACGATCAACCTGACCACAAAGGTCTATTCCTGCAAGCAATCGAAGAACGAGCAAGAATATGATAAAAGCAATCTGAATATTGCAAATATGTATGAAGTATTGATAAAGGTGGGGATCCGAAAGCGGTCTTGGTCTGGTCGTTGGACACAAACGAAGTACACGAAGTTGCAATGGCTAACTTTTAACTAAACAAATCCCAAGGAAAAGCTACTAGATGGATCTACTTATATAGGAGCAAGGGGTGGCGGCCAAGGAGGTGGGAGGACGTCCCAAGGCAGCCTAAAACTAAATCTAGGTCGTACAAGGCCAATGGGCCCAAGTGGAGGTGATGTAACACCTTTGGACTTGTAGTTTGACTCGGATTCTGCTGCAGCATCAGATTGTTTCGTTCACAACTCAACGCTCCGGACGAATTTGAAGGTGATTCCAATTGGGTTGGAAAGTGCACGAAATCTAGTTTCCAACAAAAAAAGAATCACCCAATTCGGAGTCCGTATGAAAAACTTGTGTGCATTTTGAGTCAGGTATGTCTGTGCAGTCCGAATCTGAATCCAGAACGTGAGAGACTTGGACTCTATCTTCTCTTGGGCCAAAAGTGACGTGAGAGAACTTTTTGGACAGCAAATAAACATCTCTTTCTTCCTTATCTTCATATGTGGATTGTACAAATGTCCCATACACCTGCAATTAGACAAAACACAAAAGTGTGTGAAGTATTTTTGTTCTGGATAACATAAATAGATTATTGAATAGTTTGCACTAGAAATCACCTGACAAATATGCATATATGCAATATTTTTGGTCATATCCAAGGTAGTCATGTCCTCATCAAGTCATAGGAAGCAAAGTAATATTTTTATCCTTATGAACAAGAGTATAGTGATTGTTTCTACCATGGTGTACAGAGTTTTTATCAAATTGCCATGGTCTACCAAGTAATAAGGAACATGCTTGCATAGGTACCACATCACAATCAACATAATCAGCATATGTAGAGATACTAAAATGCACACGAACAGTACGTGTTACCTTAACCTTGCCGCTGTTGTTGAACCATTGGATGTAGTAAGGATGTGGATGTGGTCTTGTGGTGAGAGAAAGCTTCTCCACCATCTCCATGCTAGCCAAGTTGTTGCAGCTCCCTCCGTCTATTATGACGCGCACAGAACGTTCCTTCACAACTCCCTTGGCATGGAACAAATTGTGCCTCTGATTTTGCTCAGCTTGTGTGACCTGCACACTCAAAACACGTTGAGCAACTAAACATTCATACCTGTCAGCGTCTTCAGGAGCCATGTATTGCGTCTCATGATCAGAATCATCTCCACCATGTTCTTCACGTGTAATAAGAGCCAAAGTCTCCTCATCATAGTCACTAGCGGACTCATATCCACCATCTGCGGTAGCAATCATCACACGCGGAGATTTGCATTCTCTCGCATAATGACCTCCTCCCTTACAACGACGACAAATAATATCACTTGTGTGCCCTGTTGATGCCATGGAAGAAGAAGAACTCTGTGCAGGCCCAGCAGGTGCGCTCTTGGCAGATAATGGTGGTTGTGCCTGTTTTCTTGTATCACGACTGGAGGAGGCACCTGATTGAGGTGCTGGTGCAGTTGAAGTAGAAGATGCACGCGGTGTCCATGATGAAGGTCGGCCTGCAGAAAAGTTAGATATCGCCAATGCTTGTCGATCCTGCACTTCACGTTCAACTTTACAAGCAAGATGGAATAAACGAGTGATATTAGTATACTCCTTATAGTCTAGAATGGTCTGAATCTCTCTATTTAATCCACCCAGAAAACGTGCAAGCATAGCTTCATTCTCCTCAACAATACCACATCTAATCATGCCAGTTTGTAATTCCTGATAATATTCTTCTACAGAATTTTTCCCTTGTCTTAAACGCTGCAATTTTTGAAGCAATTCACATTGATAATATGGTGGAACCCAACGCGTACGCATAGCAGTTTTCAAAGCAGCCCAAGTAGTTGGAATAGGATATAATCTACAATGTTCACACCACCATACACATGCAAAACTAGTGAAAGCACAAACAGCAGCAACAACCCGTCTCTCCTCGGGATATTGTAAACATGTAAAACGTTGTTCAGTTTCTAACTCCCAAGTAAGATATATATCAGGAACATATCTACCCTCAAATGGTGGAATATTCAATTTCAGTTTACGAATATGCACATCATCTCGTACCTGAGGTGGTGGTGCAGGCCTACTATTACGAATATATACCTGAGGTCGACCTGCTGGTGGTGGTGCTGGTGGGTGCACGTAGTTCTGATTTTGATCAACCTCATCCTCATAATTGCCCGCATACTCATCATCCTCCTGGGTACCAGCAGCAGCAGTAGCAGGAGCCAAAGAAGCATCAATAACAGGAACAGCAGCACCAGAAGTTTGGCCATCCTCAATAGGAACACGCTTCGCTCGTCCATACTGATTCGGAAGGATGCGTTGTTGTTGGTGTTGCAGAGGTGCGATAGGTGCAGCCGGCGGTGGTGGTGGTAAACGCGCGAGCAATTCATTAAACTTGCTATCAAGCTTTGTCTCGAACGTCTTCTCCATGCCATCTATCTTCTCCATGGCCTCGTCAAATCTGTTTAGCACATCTTGCACCTGTCCACTCATCATTTACTGAAATTTATCATGTAGCTGTTTGAACGTCAGGTTGTCCCAATCAGTCTCATCGGCTTGTGATCCTACCATGGTTAGCAGCAAATAGAAACACACAAGAATATGATCCGACAGACTACTAAGAAGTGGTGGTGGTGTATCACAAACCCGTCAAGCAAAACTCAAATTCTTACCAGTTCTTACCCAGCAGCAGGCGGTGATCGGCAACCGTTGTAGTCAAAACTCTCAAAGCTTGGATAGAGCGATTACCAGGGAGAGTCAAACGCACGACGTAGATGTATGTGGAGCTGGGAAGGCTTATAATATGGTAGCAAAAAGGGTCAGCAATAATCAATTAAGAGATGCAAAGTTGAATAAACGCTCAACGACGGTATTGTGCTGGTCCTAGGCTAGACCATGCTAGAGACGCGAGCCTAGAACACTAACAAAATCACGGCGCTGCACGTAAATAAGGGAAAAGCACACTCTGGAACCCTTTTTTTTCGCTCTTTTTTTGTGCTCCTTTTTTTTGCGCTCCTCTTTTTTTTGCGAAAAATCAATATAATGGCGAGTGTCTCAAAACTCTTCCTAGGTCAAACTGACAGGATGGGCACGAAATTTTCTCGACCAAATTTTTTTTTCGTTTTTTTGACTGCCCGGACCCAAAAACTGGAAACGGGTCAAAAAAACTTCCTATAATGGCACCTGTCTCAAAACACTCAGAAACACCTAAAAATAGGATAGCCAGAATTTTTTTCGAAAAATGCGTTTTCGAAAAATTTTGGGCCTAAACGGAGGGTGGTTTCCGGACTCTTTTTTTTCCGAAACCTACTCCGACAAGGAAACACGAATCGGAATCTAGATGGATCTCAAAAACACACCTAATATGCAAGGAACTCGGATTGGTGGTGGATATATGGTGGTGGTATATGGCAGCGGTGGTGGTATATGCCAGCGGTGGTAATATATGGATATGGATCGATGGTGGTATATGGATACGGATTGGTGGTGGTATATGGATACGGATTCGGAGCGGTGGTGGTAGGTGACAGGGGCGATGATGATGGTGCGGTGGCGGCGTGACAACTTATGACCAGAACTCGAAACTCTAAAAGACTAACGCTAAGACCAGCAACTAGACACGACGATGCAACCGCAAATTCAACAAAGCAAAACCCTAAAAAGATTATGCAAAGGCTCAGATTGGTTCGGATATGATGAACTAACCCTAATTTTTTTTGGCTTTTTCGTGGACTGTAGGTGTGAAGAACAGACTCGATCTAAACTACGAAAAACTGTAAAATCTCACCGAGCAACCTGGAAATCTGATACCACTTGATAGAGGCAAAGGTGTCCCGTCTTTCGATGAGATGATGGATATCGCTTTGGTGGCAGTCGACTTTGACGATCCGACTACGAACGTGCGAGGACGTCGCGCCTTAGCAATCGCTAAACCAACTCCGAGAGGTTATTGACCACGCCGGAGCACGATCAACCTGACCACGAGGGTCTGTTTCCTGCGAGCAAACGAAGAACAAGCAAGAAACTGAGATTGCAATCTGGATATTGCGAATATAAGATGAAAGCTTTATTGATCAAGGTGGGGTTCTGTGACGCCTTTGTCTGGTCGTTGAACACAAACGAAGTACGCGAAGTTGCAGCTATGGCAAACTTTTAATCTAAACAAAACCCCAAGTCTAAACGATGCCCTAAGGGCTGTATATATGGAGGAAGAGGGGGGGAATTTCGTGGCCCTTGGTGGAGGGGTCCAAAATCAACCCTATCTCTTGTTTCCCCACACATACGTACTCTAAAAATAGCCTATACTTATGTATTTCGAAATTACATGGGCCTGGCCCAATAATAAGGTGACGCAGCACCTAAAATAGCCTTGGGGCGAAATTTATGAAGTGGCATCTTGTATATTTCGTCCAAGGCTTCATGCACCCATTATGGTGGCTTCAAAGTCCTGAAATCATCACTTGTAACTCCGTTCTTGTTCCCCTTGCGCATGCCATCATCTCCATGCTTGTTCTTGCTCCAATGTTCATCCTTCTCCAAGCTAGGCCCTTCATTTGTAAGCAAAACAAATGTATCCAATTTAGGCAGCATCATATTCTCATGAACATTAGAATCATTACCAAGAAACGAAAGTACCTGGTAATTTAGTTGGCGTGCACGAGCTCTAGTAATTGGTCCAGTATGTATAGCAGCAGGGGCTGTGGGTGTAACAATTGTATTGATGTCCTCATCACTTTATGGGAAGAACCTCAAGACCTCCTCACAGAGAAGACCGGCTACCTTTGTATCATCCCTAGTTGACCGTGGATCGTGTGATCTCTTATGTACTCGAGGATCAAGCATATGTGTGACTATTTCTTGTTGGCTTAGTGTTCCTCTCGTGTTTTCCCTTGTGTTTCCCCTCGTATTTCCCCTTGTGTTCTTTGTGTTCATCACGGGATCTGATCCTTTCATGAAAGATCGGCCCCTAGGGTTCCTACCCTACATCACCATTCCTATTTCTTAATAACAAATATTACCGCAGCGCTAATAAAAGGGTTTGAAAGCTCTAGGTGGTACGATAAGCGGAATTAATCAAAAAAAGTGCATCATGAGGGTTGGGGATTTAGCATACGCTCTACTATCAATTATAGGTTCACCTATGCCCCAAGAAGGAGGTGCAGACGTGGAATTCAATATATTTAAGCAACTTCAGTATGTGGGCAGCAATGTTGTTTGGAATCCAAGAGAACTTTGAATCAGAGGAACGACCAACACAGCTGGCATGGCTTTGTTGAATCAGGATTTGATGATAGGAACTTTGTTGAAATAACTTCTTTACCTCCCGTAAAATCCTTTATGCCTGATTTTAGTACTAACAATAAATGGCTAAAAACATCCTATTTTTTATGGTAAAATATGGAAAATCATATGGGAAACGAATAAAGAATGGAAGTAGCCTAGCCTTTTCTTTTAGTGTCGGTCTCTAGATTCCCTTGTTCTTAGTGTAGCTAGCACTTGTTATTGCAGTCAAGGAGCCAGGAGCCTTCAATCACATTTGAGCTTTATGCTCTTCTCCTTCTTGGGGGTCGACCTGTAGTAGCAGGCGTACAGGACGAGGCCGAATAGCATAGCGAGGCCATTGGGGATCTGCAGTGCACTGTGACGCCCGGATAATTAAGCTACAGTAAACCTTTACTAATGATGCCACGTCACCTCGGTTACTGTTGATAAACTCGCGTTAGTTCAAAACGATTCAAATTCAAATTTAAAATATAGGCAAACAACAAAAGTTTTCAAACTTTAAAACTAAAATGTTCAAGTTGTAGAAAATAAATCATAAATAATATTGATACAGAAACCACATTTTTGTAAAGTGTTTAGATGCACTAAGGTAATTAAAGCAGCAACAAAACATTTAATTTAATACCTTTTTCAAATTATAAAATATTAAACTATTTTATTTAGCTGTCCAAATTAATGTGGCAGTGTTGTATTCCTAAATACTAATTTAGGTGTTGAAATTAAATTTTACAAAAACTAAAATAAATTAATTATTAAAAGAAA
>NC_057797.1:347123822-347132480 GCF_018294505.1 Triticum aestivum | reverse complement strand
CGGGGGAATGAACCTCCCCACGGCAACCCGACCCCGTCGACCATCCCGGCCGCCTCGACGCCGCGCGGAACCACCCCGCCTCCTCCCCGACGCGCTCCACCGCCTCGACGCCGCGCGGAACCGCCCCGCCTCCTCCCCAACGCGCTCCACCGACCTCGACGCCGCCACGAACCGTCGTCGCCGAGCGCCATTCGCCGGAGCTACTCCGTCGTCGCCGGAACGCCGTCCCCATCCTCCTCCTCGACCCCCACTGCCCTGTGCCCTACGTTGCTCGGTGAGGCCCCCAGCCTCTTCTCTTTCCCTCGTCACCGAACGCACGCGCTCCGCCGAACCCCCGCGACCGAGCTCGCGCTCGCCCTACCCGAAGTTGCGCCCTCCTGCTGTAGCCCGCGCGCGCCTTCACCTCCCCCTGCCCCTGCTCGCCGGCCAACGTCGTCAACCGCGGCCCCGCACCAGCCTGCTCATCGCCGTCGCCCGGTCCGGTTCCCACCTCCGGCCGCGTCCGGTGCCGCTTAGCCGCCTCCCGCTGCCGCTCCGGCCATCCCGAGCTGCTCTCTGGCCGCGTACTTGCGGCCCTGGCCATGCCCCCTGTCGCCGGCCGGCGCCTTGCGCCCCTCCGTGGCCTCGCCGTGGCCACGAACCACCACCGCATCCTGCTCCGGCCGGCGCCCCATGGCCCCGTGCCCCGGCGGCCTCGTCCCGCCCTGCGGGCGAGTGCTCGCTCGGGTGCGCCCGCACCCGCTGGACCAAACCTGCCAAGGCCCCTGGGGCCTATGACAGATGGGCCCCACGCCCAAAACATTTTATTTATTTATTATTAAAAAAAAGAGAATTTAAAAAAATATATAATAAATAAATAATTAATAATAAAATTAATTAATTAACTAATTAATTAACTTATCTAATCTTGTTTAGTTTAACTAATTAAGATTAATTAACCTAATAAATAGTTACCCTAATTAACTACTGTTAATTAGCTAAACAATCCCTAACAGGTGGGACCCACCTATCAGGTTGACCCAGTCAACCTCTATTGACTGCTGACATCACGCTGACATTATGCTGACATCAGCAATAACTGTTCTGGATAATGTTGGATTAAAATAATTAAATAAATGCTAAAAATGATTTTAATCTTTTAAAATTAATATAAAATAAACCGTAGCTCAGATAAAAAAACTTTGTACATGAAAGTTGCTCAGAACGACGAGACAAATCCGAATACGCAGTCCGTTCGTCCGCCACGCACCCCTAACATATCAAACTCGCAACTTTCCCCCTCCGACTCCTCTGCCCAAAAACATGAAACATCGGGGATATTTTCCCGGATGTTTCCCCCTTCACCGGTATCGCCCATCCCTACGTTAGGTCACCCCTAGCACAACATATTGCCGCGTCTTGCTTTGTGTTACATTTGATTGCTCCGTTATTTATTGTGTTCCCCCTCCGTTACTCCTTTCCGGTAGACTCCGAGACCGATGCTGATGCCCCTGTGGTCGACTACGTCACCGACGACCCCTCTCTCTTGCCAGAGCAACCAGGCAAGCCCCCCCTTTGATCACCAGATATCGCCTACTCTTCTCTATACTGCTTGCATTAGAGTAGTGTAGCATGTTACTGCTTTCTTTTAATCCTATTCTGATGCATAGCCTATCATTGCTGCTACAGTCATTGATACTGATAGAGGCAAAGGTGTCCCGTCTTTCGATGAGATGGTGGATTTCGCTTTGGTGGAAGTCGACTTTGACGATCCGACTACGAACGTGCGAGGACGTCGCGCCTTAGCAATCGCTAAACCAACCCCGAGAGGTTATTGACCACGCCGGAGCACGATCAACCTGACCACGAGGGTCTGTTTCCTGCGAGCAAACGAAGAACAAGCAAGAAACTAAGATTGCAATCTGGATATTGCGAATATAAGATGAAAGCTTTATTGATCAAAGTGGGGTTCTGTGACGCCTTTGTCTGGTCGTTGAACACAAACGAAGTACGCGAAGTTGCAGCTATGGCGAACTTTTAATCTAAACAAAACCCAAAGTCTAAACGATGCCCTAAGGGCTGTATATATGGAGGAAGAGGGGGAGAATTTCGTGGCCCTTGGTGGAGGGGTCCGAAATCAACCCTATCTCTTGTTTCCCCACACATACGGACTCTAAAAATAGCCTATACTTATGTATTTCGAAATTACATGGGCCTGGCCCAATAATAAGGTGACGCAGCACCTAAAATAGCCTCGGGACGAAATTTATGAAGTGGCGTCTTGTATATTTCGTCCAAGGCTTCATGCACCCATTATGGTGGCTTCAAATTCCTGAAATCATCACTTGTAACTCCGTTCTTGTTTCCCTTGCGCATGCCATCATCTCCATGCTTGTTCTTGCTCCAATGTTCATCCTTCTCCAAGCTAGGCCCTTCATTTGTAAGCAAAACAAATGTATCCAATTTAGGCAGCATCATATTCTCATGAACATTAGAATCATTACCAAGAAACGAAAGTACCTGGTAATTTAGTTGGCGTGCACGAGCTCTAGTAATTGGTCCAGTATGTATAGCAGCAGGGGCTGTGGGTGTAACAATTGTATTGATGTCCTCATCATCAATCCTCATGGTTTATATATGCCTTTGCCTGTACCTAGTGTTCCTTGGGAGGATATATCTATGGACTTTGTTTTAGGTTTACCTCGAACAAAGAAGGGGAGGGATAGCATATTTGTTGTCGTGGATAGATTCTCGAAAATGGCACACTTTATACCATGTCATAAAAGCGATGATGCTGTTAATGTTGCTGATTTGTTCTTTCGTGAAATTATTCGCTTGCATGGTGTGCCAAATACTATTGTTTCAGATCGTGATACTAAATTTCTTAGCCACTTTTGGAGATGTTTATGGGCTAAGTTGGGGACTAAACTGCTTTTTAGTACTACTTGTCACCCCCAAACTGATGGACAAACTGAAGTAGTCAATAGAACGTTGTCTACTATGCTTAGGGCTGTTTTGAACAATAATAAGAAAATGTGGGAGGAATGCTTGCCTCATATTGAATTTGTTTATAATCGTTCATTGCATTCTACTACTAAGATGTGCCCTTTTGAAGTTGTGTATGGTTTCCTACCTCGTGCACCTATTGATTTGTTGCCTCTTCCATCTTCGGAGAAGGTTAATTTTGATGCTAAACAACGTGCTGAATTGATTTTAAAAATGCATGAGTTAACTAAGGAAAACATTGAGCGCATGAATGCTAAATATAAACTTGCTGGAGATAAGGGTAGAAAACATGTTGTGTTTGCACCTGGAGATCTTGTTTGGTTACATTTGCGTAAGGATAGATTTCCTGATTTGCGCAAATCAAAGTTAATGCCACGTGCTGATGGTCCCTTTAAGGTGTTAGAGAAAATAAATGATAATGCATATAAACTTGAGCTGCCTGCAAATTTTGGGGTTAGTCCCACTTTTAACATTGCAGATTTGAAGCCTTATTTGGGTGAGGAAGACGAACTTCCGTCGAGGACGACTTCATTTCAAGAAGGGGAGGATGATGAGGACATCAATACAATTGTTACACCCACAGCCCCTGCTGCTATACATACTAGACCAATTACTAGAGCTCGTGCACGCCAACTAAATTACCAGGTACTTTCGTTTCTTGGTAATGATTCTAATGTTCATGAGAATATGATGCTGCCTAAATTGGATACATTTGTTTTGCTTACAAATGAAGGGCCTAGCTTGGAGAAGGATGAACATTGGAGCAAGAACAAGCATGGAGATGATGGCATGCGCAAGGGAAACAAGAACGGAGTTACAAGTGATGATTTCAGGACTTTGAAGCCACCATAATGGGTGCATGAAGCCTTGGACGAAATATACAAGACGCCACTTCATAAATTTCGTCCCGAGGCTATTTTAGGTGCTGCGTCACATTATTATTGGGCCAGGCCCATGTAATTTCGAAATACATAAGTATAGGCTATTTTTAGAGTCCGTATGTGTGGGGAAACAAGAGATAGGGTTGATTTCGGACCCCTCCACCAAGGGCCACGAAATTCTCCCCCTCTTCCTCCATATATACAGCCCTTAGGGCATCGTTTAGACTTTGGGTTTTGTTTAGATTAAAAGTTCGCCATAGCTGCAACTTCGCGTACTTCGTTTGTGTTCAACGACCAGACAAAGGCGTCACAGAACCCCACCTTGATCAATAAAGCTTTCATCTTATATTCGCAATATCCAGATTGCAATCTTAGTTTCTTGCTTGTTCTTCGTTTGCTCGCAGGAAACAGACCCTCGTGGTCAGATTGATCGTGCTCCGGCGTGGTCAATAACCTCTCGGAGTTGGTTTAGCGATTGCTAAGGCGCGACGTCCTCGCACGTTCGTAGTCGGATCGTCAAAGTCGACTTCCACCAAAGCGAAATCCACCATCTCATCGAAAGACGGGACACCTTTGCCTCTATCAAAATGTGTAGCAAGTACGTCCTCCGTCTTCTTCACGCCAAAGTGTCCCATTAATCCGCCTCCATGCGCCTCCTGCAACAACAAAAGACGAACGGAGCTAGCTGGAATGCATAGCTTGTTAGCACGAAACACAAATCCATCGTTAACAACAAACTTGTTCCACATTCTTCCTTCTTTACAATTCTGCATTACATCTTTAAAATCAGCATCATGCACATATTGATCTTTGATGGTCTCCAAACCAAATATTTTGAAGTCAAGTTGTGAAAGCATAGTATAGCGACGAGACAATGCATCAGCAATAACATTTTCTTTTCCCTTCTTGTGTTTAATGACATAAGGGAAAGTCTCAATGAATTCAACCCATTTAGCATGTCTACGATTCAGTTTAGCTTGACTTTTAATATGTTTCAAAGATTCATGATCAGAATGTATAACAAAATCTTTGGGCCATAAATAATGTTGCCATGTTTCTAAAGTCCGAACAAGAGCATATAATTCTTTATCATAAGTAGAATAATTCAGACTAGGCCCACTCAATTTTTCAGAAAAGTATGCAACAGGTTTGCCATCTTGTAATAACACACCTCCTAATCCAATTCCACTAGCATCACATTCAAGCTCAAAAGTCTTATTAAAATCAGGAAGTTGGAGTAAAGGAGCATGTGTCAACTTATCTTTCAATACCGTGAAGGCTTCTTCCTGTGCGGTACCCCAAACAAAAGGCACATCCTTCTTTGTAAGCTCGTTGAGAGGTGCAGCAATGGTGCTGAAATCTCTCACCAAACGCCTATAGAATCCAGCGAGGCCAAGAAAACTCCTCACTTGTGTGACCGTTTTGGGCTGCGGCCAACTCTCAATAGCTTCAATCTTGGCTTTGTCAACTTCAATTCCCTGTGGAGTAACAACATAGCCAAGAAAAGATACTCGGTCGGTGCAAAAGGTGCACTTCCCAAGGTTACCAAACAAACGTGCATCACGTAGAGCAATAAAAACAGCACGTAAATGTTCCAAATGTTCTTCCAAAGATCTGCTATAAATCAGTATGTCATCAAAGTAAACTACCACAAATCGTCCAATGAAAGCACGTAAAACTTCGTTCATTAATCTCATGAAAGTACTAGGTGCATTAGTTAACCCAAAAGGCATGACTAACCACTCATATAATCCAAACTTAGTTTTAAATGCTGTTTTCCATTCATCTCCCAATTTCATACGAATTTGATCGTAGCCACTACGCAAATCAACTTTGGAGAATATTGTAGAGCCACTCAATTCATCAAGCATATCATCTAGCCTAGGAATAGGATGACGATAACGAATAGTAATATTATTAATGCCTCTACAATCAACACACATACGTGATGTACCATCCTTTTTCGGCACTAGAATAATAGGAACAGCACAAGGACTAAGGGATTCGCGTATATAACCTTTGTCGAGAAGCTCTTGTACTTGGCGCATAATCTCCTTCGTCTCCTCTGGATTGGTACGGTATGGTGCTCGGTTTGGCAGTGAAGCACCGGGAATTAAGTCAATCTGATGCTCAATCCCTCGAATAGGCGGTAATCCCGGTGGCACGTCTTGTGGAAAGACGTCAGTGAACTCCTGCAAAATGTTAGTGACAGCAGGAGGCAAAGAGGAAGGCACGTCCTCGAATGAAAATAATGCCTCTTTGCACACAAAAGCATAGCAAACAGATTTGCTGAAATCTAGCTCATCAATATCAGATTTGGTGGCAAATAAACATGCACTTTTCAATTTAATTTCAGAAGCAACACTAGATGGCTTACTATTAGACTTCATTTGTTGCTCAAATTCTTTTGCCACAATCTGATTTTCACTCTTATTCGTCTCCTGTTTTGCTTTATTAGCTCTATTAATATCATCTTTCAAAATGGAATCAGGAGTCATAGGAAGCAAAGTAATATTTTTATCCTTATGAACAAGAGTATAGTGATTGTTTCTACCATGGTGTACAGAATTTTTATCAAATTGCCATGGTCTACCAAGTAATAAGGAACAAGCTTGCATAGGTACCACATCACAATCAACATAATCAGCATATGTAGATATACTAAAATGCACACGAACAGTACGTGTTACCTTAACCTTGCCGCTGTTGTTGAACCATTGGATGTAGTAAGGATGTGGATGTGGTCTTGTGGTGAGAGAAAGCTTCTCGACCATCTCCATGCTAGCCAAGTTGTTGCAGCTCCCTCCGTCTATGATGACGCGCACAGAACGTTCCTTCACAACTCCCTTGGTATGGAACAAATTGTGCCTCTGATTTTGCTCAGCTTGTGTGATCTGCACACTCAAAACACGTTGAGCAACTAAACATTCATACCTGTCAGCGTCTTCAGGAGCCATGTATTGCGTCTCATTATCAGAATCATCTCCACCATGTTCTTCACGTGTAATAAGAGCCAAAGTCTCCTCATCATAGTCACTAGCGGACTCATATCCACCATCCGCGGTAGCAATCATCACACGCGGAGATTTGCATTCTCTCGCATAATGACCTCCTCCCTTACAACGACGACAAATAATATCACTTGTGTGCCCTGTTGATGCTATGGAAGAAGAAGAACGCTGTGTAGGCCCCGCAGGTGCGCTCTTGGCAGATAATGGTGGTTGTGCCTGTTTTCTTGTATCACGGCTGGAGGTGGCACCTGATGGAGGTGTTGGTGCAGTTGAAGTAGAAGATGCACGTGGTGTCCATGATGAAGGTCGGCCTGCAGAAAAGTTAGTTCGCCCCAATGCTTGTCGATCCTGCACTTCACGTTCAGCTTTACAAGCAAGATGGAATAAACGAGTGATATTAGTATACTCCTTATAGTCTAGAATGGTCTGAATCTCTCTATTTAATCCACCCAGAAAACGTGCAAGCATAGCTTCATTCTCCTCAACAATACCACATCTAATCATGCCAGTTTGTAATTCCTGATAATATTCTTCTACAGAATTTTTTCCTTGTCTTAAACGCTGCAATTTTTGAAGCAATTCACGTTGATAATATGGTGGAACCCAACGCGTATGCATAGCAGTTTTCAAAGCAGCCCAAGTAGTTGGAATAGGATATAATCTACAATGTTCAGACCACCATACACATGCAAAACTAGTGAAAGCACAAACAGCAGCAGCAACTCGTCTCTCCTCAGGATATTGTAAACATGTAAATCGTTGTTCAGTTTCTAACTCCCAAGTAAGATATATATCAGGAACATATCTACCCTCAAATGGTGGAATATTCAATTTCATTTTAGGAATATGGACATCATCGCGTACCTGAGGTGGTGGTGGAGGCCTACCATTACGATAATATACCTGAGGTCGACCTGCTGGTGGTGGTACAGGTGGCTGCACGTAGTGTTGATTTTGATCAACCTCATCCTCATAGTCTCCCACATAATCATCCTCCTCCGCATCAACAGCAGGAGCCACAGAAGTATCAACAGCAGCACCAACAGTTTGGCCAAACGCAAGAGGAACACGGCTTGCTCGGCGGAGGTCTGCTTCGCGACGTGGAGGTAGTCGTTGTTGTTGTTGTTGTTGGAGAGGTGCGTTAGCTGCAGCGGGTGGTGGTGGTGGAAGACGCGCGAGCAATTCATTAAACTTGTTATCGAGCTTTGTTTCGAACGTCTTCTCAAAGCCAGTGATCTTCTCCATGGCCTCTTCAAAATTGTTCAGCACATCTTGCACCTGTTCAGTCATCATTTGCTGAAACTTATCATGAAGCTCCTTGTTCGATAAATTCTCCCAGTCAATCTCGTCGGCTTGTGATCCTGGCATGGTTAGCAGCAATAGAAACACACAAGAATATGATCCTACAGACTACGAACAAGTGGTGGTGGTGGGTGTCACAAATCCGTCAAGCAAATCTCAAATTCTTACCAGTTCTTACCCAGCAGCACGCGGTGATCGGCAACCGTTGTAGTCAAAAAAAAACTCTCAAAGCTTGGATAGAGCGATTACCAAGGAGAGTCAAACGCACGACGTAGATGTATGTGGAGCTGGGAAGGCTTATAATATGGTAGCAAAAAGGGTCAGCAATAATCAATTCAGAGATGCAAAGTTGAATAAACGCTCAACGACGGTACTGTGCTGGTCCTAGGCTAGACTGTGCTAGAGACGCGAGCCTAGAACACCAACAAAATCACGGCGCGGCACGTAAACAAGGGAAAAGCACACTCTAGAATTTTTTT
>NC_057797.1:347086207-347121976 GCF_018294505.1 Triticum aestivum | reverse complement strand
CTAAAAATAGCCTATACTTATGTATTTCGAAATTACATGGGCCTGGCCCAATAATAAGGTGACGCAGCACCTAAAATAGCCTCGGGACGAAATTTATGAAGTGGCGTCTTGTATATTTCGTCCAAGGCTTCATGCACCCATTATGGTGGCTTCAAAGTCCTGAAATCATCACTTGTAACTCCGTTCTTGTTTCCCTTGCGCATGCCATCATCTCCATGCTTGTTCTTGCTCCAATGTTCATCCTTCTCCAAGCTAGGCCCTTCATTTGTAAGCAAAACAAATGTATCCAATTTAGGCAGCATCATATTCTCATGAACATTAGAATCATTACCAAGAAACGAAAGTACCTGGTAATTTAGTTGGCGTGCACGAGCTCTAGTAATTGGTCCAGTATGTATAGCAGCAGGGGCTGTGGGTGTAACAATTGTATTGATGTCCTCATCAGATACCTTACCCGCAATCCTAAATGCTTAGTATATGATGCTAGTGTTCCATCAGTGGCCCTACACTCTTGTCCGTCTACCATGCTATACTACTGGGCTGTGATCACTTCGGGAGGTGATCACGGGCATATACTATATACTTTACACTGTTACATTACCTATGATACTGTTCGGAGTTGGGGGCTGAAGGGGCAGGTGGCTCCATCCCGGTAGAGGTGGGCCTGGGTTCCCGACGGCCCCCGACTGTTACTTGGTGGCGGAGCGACAGGGCAGGTTGAGACCACCTAGGAGACAGGTGGGCCTGGCCCTGCTCAGCGTTCGCGGATACTTAACACGCTTAACGAGATCTTGGTATTTGATCTGAGTTGGCTACGAGCCTATACGCACTAACCATCTACGCGGGAGTAGTTATGGGTATCCCGACGTCGTGGTATCAGCCGAAGCACTTCAGACGTCAGCAACGGAGCGGCGCGCACCGAATTGGACTGGAACGCCACTAGGCTAGGTCTGCTTTCGGCCGCCCACGCAACGTGCAGGTGTGCTCAGGGCGATGGGCCCAGACCCCTGCGCGCTTAAGTTTAGACCGGCGTGCTGGCCTCTCTGTTGTGCCTAGGTGGGGCTGCGACGTGTTGATCTTCCGAGGCCGGGCATGACCCAGGAAAGTGTGTCCGGCCAAATGGGATCAAGCGTGCTGGGTAAGTTGGTCCACCCCTGCAGGGAAGTTAATCTATTCGAATAGCCGTGATCTTCGGTAACAGGACGACTTGGAGTTGTACCTTGACCTTATGACAACTAGAACCGGATACTTAATAAAATACACCCTTCCAAGTTCCACAGACAACCCGGTGGTCGCTCTCTAACAGGGCGACGAGGAGAGGACCGCCGGGTAGGATTATGCTATGCGATGCTACTGGAGATGCTACTTGGAGATGCTACTTGGAGGACTTCAATCTACTCTCTTCTACATGCTGTAAGACGGAGGCTGCCAGAAGCGTAGTCTTCGACAGGATTAGCTATCCCCCTCTTATTCTGGCATTCTGCAGTTCAGTCCACTGATATGGCCCTTTACACATATACCCATGCATATGTAGTGTAGCTCCTTGCTTGCGAGTACTTTGGATGAGTACTCACGGTTGCTTTCTCCCCCCTTTTCCTCCTTTCCTTTCTTTCTGGTTGTCGCAACCAGATGCTGGAGCCCAGGAGCCAGACGCCACCGTCGACGACGACTACTACACTGGAGGTGCCTACTACTACGTGCAGGCTGCTGACGAC
Source organism: Triticum aestivum (assembly GCF_018294505.1). Classification (NCBI taxonomy): domain Eukaryota; kingdom Viridiplantae; phylum Streptophyta; class Magnoliopsida; order Poales; family Poaceae; genus Triticum; species Triticum aestivum. The sequence continues at coordinate 347,120,261 of NC_057797.1, read as the reverse complement.
GACCAGGAGTAGTTTAGGAGGATCCCAGGCAGGAGACCTGCGCCTCTTTCGATCTGTATCCCAGTTTGTGCTAGCCTTCTTAAGGCAAACTTGTTTAACTTATGTCTGTACTCAGATATGGTTGCTTCCGCTGACTCGTCTATGATCGAGCACTTGTATTCGAGCCCTCGAGGCCCCTGGCTTGTATTATGATGCTTGTAAGACTTATTTATGTTTTTAGAGTTGTGTTGTGATATCTTCCCATGAGTCCCTGATCTTGATCGTACACGTTTGCGTGCATGATTAGTGTACGATTGAATCGGGGGCGTCACAAGTTGGTATCAGAGCCGACTGCCTGTAGGAATCCCCCTTTCCAACTCCTTGGCCGAAGTTGAGTCTAGTCGATGAAAATTGTTTTACTAACTTGGATGTGCGGCCCATGGGCCCACGTCGCCAAATGGGTGGTATTAGGATCTTTTACTCCTCGATCTTTACTCCGGGATTCTGAACTCTCTTTTATTCGGGTTAAACATTTTTTTTACTAAAATCGAACTCTAGGTTCTCGATAATACTTTCTCCCGGAGAGCCCCTTCAGTCCAGATGATTACTTTGTGCATCGAAGGATTCCGAAGATACCTTCCGATATTCTCCCGAGACCTTGTGCCTGTTGCTTTTGCAATTCCCTACCACTTCAATATCCCTAAGGATAAATACTTACACCCGTCATTCTTACTTTATACCCAGTCGATCTTGTTATTACAAGATACCTCGAAATTCTCTCTAATGTTCCGACAATACTTTGTGCCTACTGCCTTGCAGTTCCTTGCCACTTGAATACCCCTAAGAATAATTTCTCACACTTTCCGAGTATCCGCTCATCCCCAGTTGTTTAGATGTTTCACAAAAGTCTTTGAAATACTATTCAATCCTCCGAAAATCCTTAGCAGCTTTATTGCTCTGCAAATACTTGTCTACTTGCATTATGGATGCTTCCCATATATCTAGCAATATTCACTAGTATCTTTTGACACCGTCATTTTGATCCTATTGATTCAACATGTGTGCGAATGCACACAATCATCTATCAACCCTTCTAAATTATCGTTCTGGATCAGACATCATTTTTGAACATGAGCTGGTTCTTGACCAAACTATTGGACGTCAATTGTGACTCTGGTCTATCCAACTTATCCATCCTTGATCAGAGCGACAACTTCTGATCCTTTGTTTTGGAAATCATAATTCCTTTGTTATCTAAGCATCGAATTATTTAGATGTTCTATAATATGATGCCCGTGCATTCTTCTTCCTCTGGTTGAGTATCGATACTCACATCAGATCTTTTATGGACCGCTATATCCTTGGTTGGATTATTATACGACAGTGTCCTTCATATTGAATAACCTTGTGAGCCTTTACATGGGTATATAATGCCTTTGGTAAATTGTATCACCTGCTTTTGAACAATGCTCTACTTTCGAGCTTGTATTATTTACTCCGAAGTTTGTGGTATATGTTCCTAAGATGCCCTGATGGGTTGAACCTATGCCTTCCCTAATCTGTGTGAACCCGAAAGATTTCACGGGTCAAACTTATCTGGTATTGCACCAGGTAAAACTTTCAACAACTAATGTCATTTTTGAAATACGAGAGGTGAATGAAGGTTATGCATTGGAGAAGTGGGAGTCGACCTTGAACTTTGTGTTCATGCCCATGGACCCGTTGTACCTCTTCTCATCAAAGCTTATTTTAAAATTAATTATTCTCTTGATATAAGTTCATCTTATATCTGAGGTATGGCCTTTTACAATCGTGGTTCCGACCATGTTCTCCTTTAAATACCATTTTCGATGCAAGTGTAAGCACTTGTCTTCTGTGGATCAATACCCCGGTACAACCTCTACTTTGATCTATCGTCGAGTATTACCCCATGGTATCTCGAGATTATCTTGGAACTGCATAACTTCCTATGAGTTCTTCATCAAGTACTACATACTCACTGATTACAATTTTCATGGGCTCTGAGTTATTAAACACTCAAAGACACCGATAACTAAACCGAGTCCGCATTACGGTTCAACAACTCTTACTAATATTCTTTACTTACGAGTTTGTACCCGATCATGTCATTCCTAGCCTGATCGGCCATATCATTACCATGCTAAATTTTAACTGTGCTACCTGGTCCTTAATCCCGGAGCACAACTTTTCGCAATGAGCTAAGCTTACATCGATCTTCCTCGTCATATCAGTTCGCCTTGAACAACAATCTTGATTTCAAGTTTGTGTCGTACCTATGGTTCCAATAACCTCTTGCTTCATCATTCTTTTGACTTGATGTGATCGCGGATCGATTACATCTTCGTGGAATCTCTCGACAAATGTGTCATGATCACCATCTGCATTCTGATGCTCTTCCAGGATATCAATTGAATTAATGATGAGAAATACCATCCTTGCCCTCGATGATTTGTGTTGTCATCGACCTCTTTATTGCGTTCCCTCCAACAAAAACTTGTTTGTGTTCCGTGTTATACCTCGAGTTCCTTGCTACCTAGCATTTGTTCTTCTTTACCATGGAGTATTACCATCTTTTATGTCAAGAAGGTCGTGAGGATTACTGCACCTCTTAAGAATTCTTGGTATGGTGATACTTCTCACCCTCACCATTCTTTCTTGGTACCCGTGTTGTTTCTAACCGGAATACCGACAATTGAACTATGAGGTGTGAATTCAAAACTTCTAGCAACCCTATTGCTTTGAAGTAATGGTCGAGTTTCATTCTAATTCTTTTGTTCGTCAAGTCACCACTCTAACATTGATCGTGCAACCCAACCCATATTCGGGTGCACCTTTCAACCAATGTTTAATTGAGTATGTTTCCTCGAGCATACATCATTATACCATTTGGTCTGACAAATGTTATCTCCTTGTTCACATAATTGTGGAAATCCATCTTGTCGGGAATCTCGATGGATTATCGCCGAGCCCATCAACCACCTCCTCCTCTCCTTGGGTTAATGATGAACTATTGTTTCAGGAACCCACTCCCATAGTTCATTTCCTGAGAATCCTGAAATGTCATTTCGTCTATTTGTGTTGCGCCTTTTATTCTCGGACATCCTGAGTCTGAGGTATCATTACACCAATCGGATCTGAATCTCGGTCAGATATGATGGTTGGGACAACTTTCCAAGAGTTATGTTGTTGGCCCTTTGATGACCCGATAAGGTGATGTCATGCCTAGCACACCTGACCGGAGGACCTATTGTTATAATTTTCCTTTTAGCAATGCTATCCATTCTTCCATGAGGAAATTGTAAGACTTATTCTACAAGCTGTTCCTGATGGATCCTTCGAGTATCCAAAGTCTGATCTTCACCTGATGACCATGTCAATGCTATCTCAAAAGCTTGTTTGTGATACTCCGATTTCCAACAAGAGCATTTGGAGCCCAAGGCTAAAAGTTTCCTGCTCAATTATCCAAACACCGTTGTATGGGTAGTGTCATGAAAATTCTCTCCCCTACCTAAAGAGTTTTCTACATTATATCCTGTCATGGATATCATGCTCTGCTTGTCCTTGGGAAGGATATACCCCTGAAATATGTGATTAAACACATTTTCCTTGTCTTTCTTTTGTGTAATTTGATAACCATATTTCCTTTCCGTTGTTTGGTTTAACCTTTCTTGTGATCTATATAATCTAAGCAGTAATAATTCACTGCGTAGGTAAACACCTCGGTGTACAACTCTGACAGTGAGACCCTGTTTCTATTGTTGATGACATTTCAGTAACCGCCGATGGATGAGAACTTTGCCTCTTGGCCCGCCTCGTTCAACGAGTAGGAAAATAGTTCTCTTCGTCCCTCGCCCTTGGTACCGACATTGTTGCCAACATAACTGATAGCCTACCCTCTGACATGTCTTGCTATCATGATCGTACAAGATGTCCATGCCCTTCTTACTTTAACCCACATGGTGGGCCCATAACCCACAGTTCCACAGGATCAAAACCTGACTCTTCGGTAAACCCCCTGTTGCCAAGGTTGTTCCTTGCGCGTGGCCTCGTAAGTAATTTACGAGCCACCTTCCGAGAGATCACCAGTGCTGCTATCAGATGCAATACTTATTCCCATTGCTCTGAACCCCTTTCACACTTTGTTTCAGGCAACAAACGATTGCCTATGCGCTTGAAACTTCTATTTTGCACCTTCTTACTTTGCTCACGATATTTTCTTAAGTTTCAATTCGAGAGTTGCTATCCGCCACCCTCCCCGATGTTATCAACCAGATAGTCGACCTTGCAGAGGTCTGTTCTCCCGGAATGCCCACTCTTTACTCTTTCGTAAGTACGATGGAGTTCCTGAAGAAAGGACGCCGACTTCATCATGATGACCTAAAGCAGAGAAATGAAGACATCAATATATTGGACCGGCCTTTTAGAGAAGAGCAACCAAGACCGAGAAGACTCGTTAGAATTTCGTAACCAGATCTTTCCCCTTACTCCACCTCTTAAAATCTCGGGACGAGATTTCTTGTAGTGGAGGAGAATTGTGACGCCCGGATAATTAAGCTACAGTAAACCTTTACTAATGATGCCACGTCACCTCGGTTACTGTTGATAAACTCGCGTTAGTTCAAAACGATTCAAATTCAAATTTAAAATATAGGCAAACAACAAAAGTTTTCAAACTTTAAAACTAAAATGTTCAAGTTGTAGAAAATAAATCATAAATAATATTGATACAGAAACCACATTTTTGTAAAGTGTTTAGATGCACTAAGGTAATTAAAGCAGCAACAAAACATTTAATTTAATACCTTTTTCAAATTATAAAATATTAAACTATTTTATTTAGCTGTCCAAATTAATGTGGCAGTGTTGTATTCCTAAATACTAATTTAGGTGTTGAAATTAAATTTTACAAAAACTAAAATAAATTAATTATTAAAAGAAATAGAAAAGAAAATTATGAAAAGATAAAAAGAAAGCAAACAAAAATAACAAAAAGAAAGAACCAGCAGCCCCCGGCCCAACTAGGCCATGTCCCAGCCAGGCCGGCCCACCCCGGCGCCCTACTAGGCCACCCCGACCCCCCTGGTCAAACCCTAACCCCATCCCACTCCCCACGATCCCCACATCTCTCTCCCCTTCCCCGATCCAGATCGGGATCGGGGGAATGAACCTCCCCACGGCAACCCGACCCCGTCGACCATCCCGGCCGCCTCGACGCCGCGCGGAACCGCCCCGCCTCCTCCCCGACGCGCTCCACTGCCTCGACGCCGCGCGGAACCGCCCCGCCTCCTCCCCGACGCGCTCCACCGACCTCGACGCCGCCACGAACCGTCGTCACCGAGCGCCATTCGCCGGAGCTACTCCGTCGTCGCCGGAACGCCGTCCCCGTCCTCCTCCTCGACCCCCACTGCCCTGTGCCCTACGTTGCTCGGTGAGGCCCCCAGCCTCTTCTCTTTCCCTCGTCACCGAACGCACGCGCTCCGCCGAACCCCCGCGACCGAGCTCGCGCTCGCCCTACCCGAAGTTGCGCCCTCCTGCTGTAGCCCGCGCGCGCCTTCACCTCCCCCTGCCCCTGCTCGCCGGCCAACGTCGTCAACCGCGGCCCCGCACCAGCCTGCTCGTCGCCGTCGCCCGGTCCGGTTCCCACCTCCGGCCGCGTCCGGTGCCGCTTAGCCGCCTCCCGCTGCCGCTCCGGCCATCCCGAGCTGCTCTCTGGCCGCGTACTTGCGGCCCTGGCCATGCCCCCTGTCGCCGGCCGGCGCCTTGCGCCCCTCCGTGGCCTCGCCGTGGCCACAAACCACCACCGCATCCTGCTCCGGCCGGCGACCCATGGCCCCGTGCCCCGGCGGCCTCGTCCCGCCCTGCGGGCGAGTGCTCGCTCGGGTGCGCCCGCACCCGCTGGACCAAACCTGCCAAGGCCCCTGGGGCCTATGACAGATGGGCCCCACGCCCAAAACATTTTATTTATTTATTATTAAAAAAAAGAGAATTTAAAAAAATATATAATAAATAAATAATTAATAATAAAATTAATTAATTAATTAACTAATTAATTAACTTATCTAATCTTGTTTAGTTTAACTAATTAAGATTAATTAACCTAATAAATAGTTATCCTAATTAACTACTGTTAATTAGCTAAACAATCCCTAACAGGTGGGACCCACCTATCAGGTTGACCCAGTCAACCTCTATTGACTGCTGACATCATGCTGACATTATGCTGACATCAGCAATAACTGTTCTGGATAATGTTGGATTAAAATAATTAAATAAATGCTAAAAATGATTTTAATCTTTTAAAATTAATATAAAATAAACCGTAGCTCAGATAAAAAAAACTTTGTACATGAAAGTTGCTCAGAACGACGAGACAAATCCGGATACGCAGTCCGTTCGTCCGCCACGCACCCCTAACATATCAAACTCGCAACTTTCCCCCTCCGGCTCCTCTGCCCGAAAACATGAAACACCGGGGATATTTTCCCGGATGTTTCCCCCTTCACCGGTATCGCCCATCCCTACGTTAGGTCACCCCTAGCACAACATATTGCCGCATCTTGCTTTGTGTTACATTTGATTGCTCCGTTATTTATTGTGTTCCCCCTCCGTTACTCCTTTCCGGTAGACTCCGAGACCGATGCTGATGCCCCTGTGGTCGACTACGTCACCGACGACCCCTCTCTCTTGCCAGAGCAACCAGGCAAGCCCCCCCTTTGATCACCAGATATCGCCTACTCTTCTCTATACTGCTTGCATTAGAGTAGTGTAGCATGTTACTGCTTTCCGTTAATCCTATTCTGATGCATAGCCTATCATTGCTGCTACAGTCATTGATACCTTACCCGGAATCCTAAATGCTTAGTATAGGATGCTATGTTCCATCAGTGGCCCTACACTCTTATCCGTCTGCCATGCTATACTACTGGGCTGTGATCACTTCGGGAGGTGATCACGGGCATATACTATATACTTTACACTGTTACATTACCTGTGATACTGTTCGGAGTTGGGGGCTGAAGGGGCAGGTGGCTCCATCCCGATAGAGGTGGGCCTGGGTTCCCGACGGCCCCCGACTATTACTTGGTGGCGGAGCGACAGGGCAGGTTGAGACCACCTAGGAGACAGGTGGGCCTGGCCCTGTTCGGCGTTCGCGGATACTTAACACGCTTAACGAGATCTTGGTATTTGATCTGAGTTGGCTACGAGCCTATACGCACTAACCATCTACGCGGGAGTAGTTATGGGTATCCCGACGTCGTGGTATCAGCCAAAGCACTTCAGACGTCAGCGACGGAGCGGCGCGCGCCGAATTGGACTGGAACGCCACTAGGCTAGGTCTGCTTTCGGCCGCCCACGCAACGTGCAGGTGTGCTCAGGGCGATGGGCCCAGACCCCTGCGCGCTTAGGTTTAGACCGGCGTGCTGGCCTCTCTATTGTGCCTAGGTGGGGCTGCGACATGCTGATCTTCCGAGGCCGGGCATGACCCAGGAAAGTGTGTCCGGCCAAATGGGATCAAGCATGCTGGGTAAGTTGGTGCACCCCTGCAAGGAAGTTAATCTATTCGAATAGCCGTGATCTTCGGTAACAGGACGACTTGGAGTTGTACCCTGACCTTATGACAACTAGAACCGGATACTTAATAAAATACACCCTTCCAAGTTCCACAGACAACCCGGTGGTCGCTCTCTAACAGGGCGACGAGGAGAGGACCGCCGGGTAGGATTATGCTATGCGATGCTACTGGAGATGCTACTTGGAGATGCTACTTGGAGGACTTCAATCTACTCTCTTCTACATGCTGTAAGACGGAGGCTGCCAGAAGCGTAGTCTTCGACAGGATTAGCTATCCCCCTCTTATTCTGGCATTCTGCAGTTCAGTCCACTGATATGGCCCTTTACACATATACCCATGCATATGTAGTGTAGCTCCTTGCTTGCGAGTACTTTGGATGAGTACTCACGGTTGCTTTCTCCCCCCTTTTCCTCCTTTCCTTTCTTTCTGGTTGCCGCAACCAGATGCTGGAGCCCAGGAGCCAGACGCCACCGTCGATGACGACTACTACACTGGAGGTGCCTACTACTACGTGCAGGCTGCTGACGACGACCAGGAGTAGTTTAGAAGGATCCTAGGCAGGAGGCCTGCGCCTCTTTCGATCTGTATCCCAGTTTGTGCTAGCCTTCTTAAGGCAAACTTGTTTAACTTATGTCTGTACTCAGATATGGTTGCTTCCGCTGACTCGTCTATGATCGAGCACTTGTATTCGAGCCCTCGAGGCCCCTGGCTTGTATTATGATGCTTGTAAGACTTATTTATGTTTTTAGAGTTGTGTTGTGATATCTTCCCGTGAGTCCCTGATCTTGATCGTACACGTTTGCGTGCATGATTAGTGTACGATTGAATCAAGGGCGTCACAAGTTGGTATCAGAGCCGACTGCCTGTAGGAATCCCCCTTTCCAACTCCTTGGCCGAAGTTGAGTCTAGTCGATGAAAATTGTTTTACTAACTTGGATGTGCGGCCCATGGGCCCACGTCGCCAAATGGGTGGTATTAGGATCTTTTACTCCTCAATCTTTACTCCGGGATTCTGAACTCTCTTTTATTCGGGTTAAACGTTTTTTTTACTAAAATCGAACTCTAGGTTCTCGATAATACTTTCTCCCGGAGAGCCCCTTCAGTCCAGATGATTACTTTGTGCATCGAAGGATTCCGAAGATACCTTCCGATATTCTCCCGAGACCTTGTGCCTGTTGCTTTTGCAATTCCCTACCACTTCAATATCCCTAAGGATAAATACTTACACCCGTCATTCTTACTTTATACCCAGTCGATCTTGTTATTACAAGATACCTCGAAATTCTCTCTAATGTTCCGACAATACTTTGTGCCTACTGCCTTGCAGTTCCTTGCCACTTGAATACCCCTAAGAATAATTTCTCACACTTTCCGAGTATCCGCTCATCCCCAGTTGTTTAGATGTTTCACAAAAGTCTTTGAAATACTATTCAATCCTCCGAAAATCCTTAGCAGCTTTATTGCTCTGCAAATACTTGTCTACTTGCATTATGGATGCTTCCCATATATCTAGCAATATTCACTAGTATCTTTTGACACCGTCATTTTGATCCTATTGATTCAACATGTGTGCGAATGCACACAATCATCTATCAACCCTTCTAAATTATCTTTCTGGATCAGACATCATTTTTGAACATGAGCTGGTTCTTGACCAAACTATTGGACGTCAATTGTGACTCTGGTCTATCCAACTTATCCATCCTTGATCAGAGCGACAACTTCTGATCCTTTGTTTTGGAAATCATAATTCCTTTGTTATCTAAGCATCGAATTATTTAGATGTTCTATAATATGATGCCCGTGCATTCTTCTTCCTCTGGTTGAGTATCGATACTCACATCAGATCTTTTATGGACCGCTATATCCTTGGTCGGATTATTATACGACAGTGTCCTTCATATTGAATAACCTTGTGAGCCTTTACATGGGTATATAATGCCTTTGGTAAATTGTATCACCTGCTTTTGAACAATGCTCTACTTTCGAGCTTGTATTATTTACTCCGAAGTTTGTGGTATATGTTCCTAAGATGCCCTGATGGGTTGAACCTATGCCTTCCCTAATCTGTGTGAACCCGAAAGATTTCACGGGTCAAACTTATCTGGTATTGCACCAGGTAAAACTTTCAACAACTAATGTCATTTTTGAAATACGAGAGGTGAATGAAGGTTATGCATTGGAGAAGTGGGAGTCGACCTTGAACTTTGTGTTCATGCCCATGGACCCGTTGTACCTCTTCTCATCGAAGCTTATTTTAAAATTAATTATTCTCTTGATATAAGTTCATCTTATATCTGAGGTATGGCCTTTTACAATCGTGGTTCCGACCATGTTCTCCTTTAAATACCATTTTCGATGCAAGTGTAAGCACTTGTCTTCTGTGGATCAATACCCCGGTACAACCTCTACTTTGATCTGTCGTCGAGTATTACCCCATGGTATCTCGAGATTATCTTGGAACTGCATAACTTCCTATGAGTTCTTCATCAAGTACTACATACTCACTGATTACAATTTTCATGGGCTCTGAGTTATTAAACACTCAAAGACACCGATAACTAAACCGAGTCCGCATTACGGTTCAACAACTCTTACTAATATTCTTTACTTACGAGTTTGTACCCGATCATGTCATTCCTAGCCTGATCGGCCATATCATTACCATGCTAAATTTTAACTGTGCTACCTGGTCCTTAATCCCGGAGCACAACTTTTCGCAATGAGCTAAGCTTACATCGATCTTCCTCGTCATATCAGTTCGCCTTGAACAACAATCTTGATTTCAAGTTTGTGTCGTACCTATGGTTCCAATAACCTCTTGCTTCATCATTCTTTTGACTTGATGTGATCGCGGATCGATTACATCTTCGTGGAATCTCTCGACAAATGTGTCATGATCACCATCTGCATTCTGATGCTCTTCCAGGATATCAATTGAATTAATGATGAGAAATACCATCCTTGCCCTCGATGATTTGTGTTGTCATCGACCTCTTTATTGCGTTCCCTCCAACAAAAACTTGTTTGTGTTCCGTGTTATACCTCGAGTTCCTTGCTACCTAGCATTTGTTCTTCTTTACCATGGAGTATTACCATCTTTTATGTCAAGAAGGTCGTGAGGATTACTGCACCTCTTAAGAATTCTTGGTATGGTGATACTTCTCACCCTCACCATTCTTTCTTGGTACCCGTGTTGTTTCTAACCGGAATACCGACAATTGAACTATGAGGTGTGAATTCAAAACTTCTAGCAACCCTATTGCTTTGAAGTAATGGTCGAGTTTCATTCTAATTCTTTTGTTCGTCAAGTCACCACTCTAACATTGATCGTGCAACCCAACCCATATTCGGGTGCACCTTTCAACCAATGTTTAATTGAGTATGTTTCCTCGAGCATACTTCATTATACCATTTGGTCTGACAAATGTTATCTCCTTGTTCACATAATTGTGGAAATCCATCTTGTCGGGAATCTCGATGGATTATCGCCGAGCCCATCAACCACCTCCTCCTCTCCTTGGGTTAATGATGAACTATTGTTTCAGGAACCCACTCCCATAGTTCATTTCCTGAGAATCCTGAAATGTCATTTCGTCTATTTGTGTTGCGCCTTTTATTCTCGGACACGACGGGGGCGCGGTGTTTATCCGCTCTCGTGTTAGATCCTATGACTTGGTTAGTTAGCCTACGAGAACAAGTCACAAGTTTTTTGTTTGACTATGCATCCAGTTCATTGCTATCTCTATCTTTATCTACATGTATATTCACATGCACTATTCTTGAGAGTCAAGACACCGTTTTTCCTTAACAAGCAAAATAAATCCCAGATAAACACTAGAGCAGAATAACAGATAAATAGTAAAGAATATATGTATCACTACGATCGAGATTCAATAAACCATTCACCTTGGGTGTATGACCACGGAAGGTTTTATTCATGTAAACAGAATAACAATTATTCTTTAACTTAAATGAATAACCGTATTGCAATAAACATGATCACTCATATTATGCTCAACACAAACACCAAATAACATTCATTTTAGGTTCAATACTAATCTCGAAGGTAAAGGGAGTGTGTGATGGTGATCTTATCAACCTTGGAATCACTTCCAACACACATCGTCACCTCGCCCTCAACTACTCTCTGTTCATTTTGTAACTCTTGTTTCAAGTTACTAATCATAGCAACTGAACTAGTATCAAATACCGAGGGGCTACTATGAACACTAGTAAAGTACACATAAATAACATGTATATCATATATATATATATATTATTCACTTTGCCATCCTTCTTATCCGCCAAGTATTTGGGGAAGTTCCGCATCCAGTGACCATTTCCTTTGCAGTAGAAGCACTCAGTTTCAGGCTTGGGTCTAGCTTTGGGCTTCTTCATGCGAGTGGCAACTTGCTTGCCATTCTTCTTGAAGTTCGCTTCCTTTCCCTTGCCCTTTTACTTGAAACCAGTGGTCTTGTCAACCATCAACACTTGATGCTTTTCTTGATTTCTACCTTCGCTGGTTTCAGCATCGCAAAGAGATTGGGAATCATTTTCGTTATCCCCTGCATATTATAGTTCATCACGAAGTTCTAATAACTTTGTGATAGTGACTAGAGAACTTAGTCAATCACTATCTCATCTAGAAGATTAACTCCCACTTGATTCAAGCGAATGTAGTACCCAGACATTCTGAGCACATGCTCACTAGCTGAGCTATTCTCCTCCATCTTATGGGTAAAGTACTTGTCAAAGGTATCATACCTCTCGACTCAGGCATGAGTCTGAGATACCGATATCAGCTCTTGGAACATCTTATATGCTCTGTGGCGTTCAAAACGTTTTTGAAGTCCCGGTTCTAAGCCGTAAAGCATGGTGCACTAAACTATCAAGTAGTCATCATACCGAGCTTGCCAAACGTTCATAACGTCTGCATCTGCTCCTGCAATAGGTATGTCACCTAGCGGTGCATCAAAGACATAATTCTTATGTGCAGCAATGAGAATAATCCTCAGAACACGGACCTAGTCTGCATCATTGCTACTATTATCTTTCAACTTATTTTTCTCTAGGAACATGTCAAAAATAAAACAGGGAGCTACATCGCAAGCTATTGATCTACAACATAGATATTCAAAAACTATCAGGACTAAGTTCATGATAAATTAAAGTTCAATTAATCATATTACTTAAGAACTCCCACTTAGATAGACATCCCTCTAGTCATCTAAATGATCACGTGATCCATATCAACTAAACCATGTCCGATCATCACGTGAGATGGAGTAGTTTTCAATGGTGAACATCACTATGTTGATCATATATACTATATGATTCATGTTCGACCTTTCGGTCTTATAGTTCCAAGGCCATATCTACATATGCTAGGCTCGTCAAGTTTAACCCGAGTATTCTACACGTGCAAAACTGGCTTGCACCCGTTGTATGTGAACGTAGAGCTTATCACACCCGATCATCAGATGGTGTCTCGGCACGGCGAACTATAGCAATGGTGCATACTCAGGGAGAACACTTGTACCTTGAAATTTAGTGAGGGTTCATCTTATAATGCTACCGCCGTACTAAGCAAAATAAGATGCATAAAAGATAAACATCACATGCAATCAAAATATGTGACATGATATGACCATTATCATCTTGTGCCTTTGATCTCCATCTCCAAAGTACCGTCATGACCATCATCGTCACCGGCATGACACCATGATCTCCATCATCTTGATCTCTATCAATGTGTCATCACATGGTCGTCTCGCCAACTATTGCTTTTGCAACTATTGCTATCGCATAGCGATAAAGTAAAGCAATTATATGGCGCTTGCATCTTATGCAATAAAGAGACAACCATAAGGCTCCTGCCAGTTGCCGATAACTTCAACAAAACATGATCATCTCATACAACAAATTATATCGCATCATGTCTTGACCATATCACATCACAACAAGCACTGCAAAAACAAGTTAGACGTCCTCTACTTTGTTGTTGCAAGTTTTACGTGGCTACTACGTGCTTCTAGCAAGAATCGTTCTTACCTACGCATCAAAACCACAATGACTTTTCATCAAGTGTGTTGTTTCAACCTTCAACAAGGACCGGTCGTAGTCAAACTCGATTCAACTAAGGTTGGAGAAACAGACACCCGCTATCCACCTGTGTGTGAAGCACGTCGGTAGAACCACTCTCATGAACGCGGTCACGTAATGTCGGTCCGGACTGCTTCATCCAACAATACCGCCGAATCAAAGTAAGAAACAGACACCCGCTATTATCGCCCACAACACTTTGTGTTCTACTCGTGCATATAACATCTATGCATAGACCTGGCTTGGATGCCACTCTTGGGGAACGCAGTATTTCAAAAAAATTACCTACGATCACGCAGGATCTATCTAGGAGAAGCATAGCAACAAGACGGGAGAGTGTGTCCACATACCCTCGTAGACCAAAAGCGGAAGCGTTTAATAACACGGTTGATGTAGTCGAACGTCTTCGTGATCCAACCGATCCAAGCACCGAACGTATGACACCTCCGCATTCAGCACAAGTTCAGGTCGATGACGTCTCTCGATCTGTTGATCCAGTTGAGGACGAGGGAGAGTTCCGTCAGCACGACGGAGTGGTAACGGTGATGATGAATTTACCGGTGCAGGGCTCCGCCTAAGCACTATGACAATATGACCGAGGTGTGTAATTGTGGAGGGGGGCACCGCACACGGCTAAGAGAAGGCTTCGTGTGCCTTTGGGGTGCCCCTGCCCACGTATATAAAAGAGGGAGGGAGAGAGGCCGGCCCTCCTACGGGCACACCAAGTGTAGGGAGTCCTACTAGGACTCCCAAGTCCTAGTAGGATTCCCTTTCCTTTTCGGAGTAGGAAAGAAGCAAAGGAGGGAGAGGCAGAAGGAAAGGGGGGGGGCGCCCCTACCCCTTGTCCAATTCGGTTTGGGCAGGGGTAGGCGCGTGCCACCTCGGGGCCCTTCTTCCCTCTCTCCACTAAAGCCCAATAAGGCCCATTAACTTCCCCCGGCAAATTCTCCCACAAAAAAAAGAACTTCCCCCGGCAAATTCCCGTAACTCTCCGGTACTCCGAAAAATACCTGAATCACTCGGAACCATTTCGATGTCCGAATATAGCCTTCCAATATATCGATCTTTACCTCTCGACCATTTCGAGACTCCTCGTCATGTCCGTGATCTCATCCGGCACTCCGAACAAACTTCAATCATCAAATCACATAACTCATAAAATAAATCGTCATCGAACGTTAAGCGTGCGTACCCTATGGGTTCAAGAACTATGTAGACATGACCAAGACACATCTCCAATCCATAACCAATAGCAGAACCTGGATTCTCATATTGGCTCCTACATATTCTACGAAGATCTTTTATCGGTCAAATCGCATAACAACATACGCCATTCCCTTGTCATTGGTATGTTACTTGCTCGAGATTCGATCGTCGGTATCATCGTACCTAGTTCAATCTCATTACCAGCAAGTCTCTTTACTCATTCTGTAATGCATCATCCAGCAACTAATTCATTAGTCACATTGCTTGCAAGGCTTATAGTGATGTGCATTACCGAGAGGACTCGAAGATACCTCTCCGATACACGGAGTGACAAATCCTAATCTCGATCAATGCCAACCCAACAAAAACCTTCGGAAGCACCTGTAGATCATCTTTATAATCACCCAGTTACGTTGTGACGTTTGATAGCACACAAAGTGTTCCTCCGGTATTTGGGAGTTGCATAATCTCATAGTCAGAGGAATATGTATAAGTCATGAAGAAAGCAATAGCAGTAAAACTTAACGATCATTATGCTAAGCTAACAGATGGGTCTTGTCCATCACATCATTCTCCTAATGATGTGATCTCGTTCACCAAATGACAACACATGGCTATGGTCAGGAAACTTAACCATCTTTGATTAACGAGCTAGTCAAGTAGAGGAATACTAGGGACACTTTGTTTTGTCTATGTATTCACACATGTACTAAGTTTCCGGCTAATACAATTCTAGCATGAATAATAAACATTTATCATGATATAAGGAAATATAAATAACAACTTTATTATTGCCTCTAGGGCATATTTCCTTCAGGGTCGTATGATGTTTCTCCCCTCTATACTCTTGTTGTGATGAATTGAATCTTTACCCTTTGAAGTTTTATCATGTCGGATTGAATGTTCATATTTGAGAAAACATGATGTATGTCTTGCGCTATGAATACTTGAGGTGACATTGGGTTATCTTATTGATTCACTTGATATATGTTATGGCACTCAACTTGCGGCTTCCCGCGGTGATATTAGGGTAATCTATGCATAGGGGTTGATGCATGTTTTTATTATCTTTTCTCCGATAGAAACTTTGGGGTCCCCTCGTAGTTCCTTGTGATGGATTGAGTATTATGAATATGGACTTGCTTTGGTCTTATCTTAGTACAGACTCTAGGATAGATCGAACGGAAAAAATAGCTTTGTGTCATTTTAGTACGGACTCTTGAATAGATCAAGGCAACACCGGATGAGCGCTCCATACAACTAAAACCAACCCTCAAGTTTCCCCGAGGTGGCGCTGCAAAGGACTCTAGTTCGGACCAACACTTAGACAAGCACTGGCCCAGGGGGGCTTAAAATAAAGATGACCCTCGAGAGAGCGACTCCCAAGGGAAAAGTAGGTGGTGGTGAGGCAAATGGTAAAACTAAGGTTGGGCCTTGCTGGAGGAGTTTTATTCAAGGCGAACTGTCAAGGGGTCCCCATAACGCCCAACCGTGTAAGGAACGCAAAATCAAGGAACATAACACCGGTATGACGGAAACTAGGGCGGCAAGAGTGGAACAGAACACCAGGCATAAGGCGGAGCCTTCCACCCTTTACCAAGTATATAGATGCATTAATTAAAATAAGAGATATTGTGATATCCCAACATATCCATGTTCCAACATGGAACAAACTTCATCTTCACCTGCAACTAGCAACGCTATAAGAGGGGTTGAGCAAAGCGGTAACATAGCCAAACAACGGTTTGCTAGGAAAGGTGGGTTAGAGGCTAACATGGCAAAATGGGAGGCATGATAAAGCAAGTGGTAGGTATCGCGGCATAGCAATAGAGAGAGCAACTAGCAAGCAAAGATAGAAGTGATTTCGAGGGTATGGTCATCTTGCCTGAGATCCCGCAAGGAAGAAGAACGAGTCCATGAAGAAGACAAATGGACGAAGTAGAATGGATCCTCACAACTCCGGTACGAAACCGAAGCTAACACGAGAAGCAACCCGGAAAGAAAGCAAGCGATGCAGTAAACAACCACCACATAAACATGGCATGATGCACAAGCAATTATGATGCATGTCCGATTTAAGAGGCATGACATGGCAAAGTGCACAAGCAATCCTACAAATTAAGTGGAGCTCAATATGCAATGAGTTGCATATTGACGAAACACCATATGATTTATTTAGTTCGATCTCGTTTATGTACTCAACAATATTAAATGTTGTTTAGCATGGCAAGGGATGAAGAAAAGTAAAACTACCTCTCTAGGCAAGTTTAAATGAGGCCGGAACAACAAGCAACAAGTCCGGAAAATCCTCATGTGCATATTAATGGATTTGGTACTGTTCTGACCTAAACCATATTTTAGAGTTGTTAAACATGCAAAGTAAAACCACCATGTTAAACTAGGCATTTTTCTACCCCATTTACATATAAATTTTATTAGGTTTGGAGCTACGGTTATTAAGTAATGAAATAAAGCATTTTAGCATGTTATTTAAGCAAACTAAAGCAAACATCATTTTAAACATGATTGAAAGTTGGATATTATTAAACTAGATGAAATTCTAGTCATATTTCATATATAATTCATTTTAAACCGATGCACGGATGATGAGATATGATATGCATGATGTAGGGGGACTTTTCTGTAAAAACTGTTTACTCAGGATTAATAGCTAAAATCGCTGGAATAGGAAAAAACATAACGGGCTAGAATTTACTAGCCCAACAGCAGGAAAGAAAAAAAGGTGGGGCGCTGGGGGTGGCCTCACCCAGTGGGCCTTGGCCCACCTCGGCAGAGGAGGTGGGCTTGCGGGTAGCAGCTCTAGAGGCCGGTGACTTGTTGCTGGCGGGGTGCTAGTCAACGCAAAGCAAGCAGCAGCGGTTCGAGCAGTGAAAACAGGGGAGAGAGGCAGGGAAACTTGGCGCCGGTCGTCGTTGTTCCGGCACATAGAAGCAGTGGAGGCCGGTGATGAGGGCTTGGGGAGGTCCGACCGCGGAGATGCGCCGGCGCCGGCGAGATCCGACGAGGACGCGGATTTGGACGAGGCAGCGGTAGAACTTGGCGCACGGACGATGCTAGAAGCAGAGGAGCGACACGACCATGAGGGCGGAGTTGGAGGGTCCTGGCGGCTCTGCTCGGAGAACTGGCTGGTGACGTGGCGGACGAGGCGGCAGGGGACCGGCTTGAGGACACGGGGTACGCAGTGCGGCAGGGGCCAGGCGCGGCGACAGCTTGCTGGCGAGGGGCGAGGCAGATGCATGCATTGACGACGACGGACGGGAAGCACACGCAATGCGGAAATCCCTCGCGGTTCAAGGACTAGAGAAGATCTTGGCCGGCGTTGAAGCTTTGGCCAGTCGACGGCTTGAAGACAGCGGCTCCATGGTCTCCTGTTCGAACATGCAGAGAACGAGAGAGAGAGATGAGACAGGGAAAGAAGAAGGGAAAGAAGGAGGTAGCGCAAGGGGAGGCTCGGGCATCAGTGGTCTGCTCCAGCGAGCTGGCCGGTGCTCAGGCGGCTGCAGGAGAGGAGCGACGGGCAGAGGAGCTCGGGCTCCTGCAGGATTTGGGCGGCGATGGTGGTTGGACAGGAGGGGAAAACGAGGAGAAGGTGGAGGCTGCGAGGGGATTGGGCGCTGGATGGATGGATCGGGAGGAGTTCCCAAGGAGGAAGAGAAAGGAGGAGTGCTGGTTTGGCTGGTTTTGGATCTCGATGGGGAGAGTGGCGGCGGCGTGGGGATGGATGGGACATCTCCCCTAGAAATTAGGGTTGATCTGTTTATGTATGGAATACGGATCTTTGGGTAGGGGCTACCTCGTCCCTCCGATCGTAATCGGACGGTCGAGAAACAAATAGGTAGGGAGTCCAAAAAGAAAAACGGAGATGTTTTGTAGATGTTTGGGGATGATCCGGACCCAATGGTGATGACTGCCTGGGTCGGGTTCGGGACAACTTTCGGACGCGCGCGAGGGGTTTGATGCACTAATGCAAGGAGGGGGTCAGGTGGTTAGGAGGGGTTTCGGGGCCCTCCGATAACAATCGGACGGCTCTGGATGTGAGGAGGGTTAGGCTGAGAGGAGAGAGACGGAAAAGCAGCCCGGCAACCGTTTCCGGAGACTGGAACGTCCGATGATAGACCGACTATAATGTCGCTATAGTTAATCATTGGGGCATCAAACGGACTCTGAATGCGATGAAACTTGGCAGGCGGCCTACTGACAACATGACAATACCGCATGCCAACTTTCAACCCATTCCGAGAACATTTTTTGCCACTTATAAAATAATATTTTGGACGTGCTGCGGGCGCATGCAAGTGTGTGTGAGCTCAGAATGGACAACGGAAGGAACTAAGAGACCGGGACGGATGCAAGTTTTAAAAACATGATGACGCAATGTGGATGATGACATGGCAAGATGTAACATGCAAACAAATGACAAGGCAACAACAACGAATAACTGGAAGACACCTGGCGCATCGATCTCATGGCGTCACACAACCCAACACTTTTACCTACTATTTTTGTGTGTTCACATGATTATTCTACTGTAGTAATCATGTTTTATAGCTTTTGTTTCAATAAAGTGCCAAGTAATACCTTTGGGATGGCTTAGGGTGATAGTTGATTTGATCTTGCTGAAAAACAGAAACTTTTGTGCTCAGGAAAACAATTATCATTTTTAACAGAAGCGTGATAAAATGCTGATTACTTTTCCCGAAGATTAATATACAAATTTCTCAGGTTTTCCTAATTTTTCAGAATTTTTGGAGTAGCAGAAGTATGGTTTGAGTACAGATTACTACAGACTGTTCTGTTTCTGACAGATTCTGTTTTCAATGCATAGTTTGCTTGTTTTCTAATTTCCATGGCTTATATTGCTCAATATACATTGTGGAAATGATATGCTACAGTATCCATTGTGTGAGAAAAATTATGAATGTTGTCTTTGGTAGTACCAAAAGTGGAATGCTTTGCTCTTTATCATACTAACCTATCTCACAAAGTTCCGTTAAGTTTTGTGTGATTGAAGTTTCAAGTTTTGGGTGAGATATCGATATGAGGAGAATAAGGAGTGACAAGAACCTAATATTGGGGATGCCCAAGGCAACCCCAAGGAAATATTCAAGTAATATCCAAGCAACTAAGCTTGGGGATGCCCCGGAAGGCATCCCCTCTTTCGTCTCCAACATTATCGGTAACCTCACTTGGAGTTATGTTTTCATTCGTCACATGATATGTGTTTTGCTTGGAGCGTCAATTTATTTTGTTAGGATTTGCTTGATTTTATTTATAATAATGTTTTGCATCTTTTATTTCGATAAAAGTGGCAATGATAGCCTTTGCCATGCTTATTTTGTAAGTATACATGTTGCTGTTTGAAAATATAAAGTTTAAAGTTGTTGCAAAAATTCCCTAGAAAACTCATAATGTGATAAAACGTTGAAACTTTTTGCAAAATAATCTCTAATAAATTTTCTACAGTGTGGTAAATTTTCATAACTTTTGGAGGTAGGGAAGTATTGATACTCTTGCATTCTTTACAGATTGTACTGTTTTGGCAGAACGCTGTTATGTTTGCATATGTTTGCCTGTTTCATGATTCTATTTGAGGATAGGAGTATTAAATATGCCGAGGCATTTAGTATGCAATGTTGAATAATAATTTTAGTGATTTGCTACAGTAGAGAATGATAAGGTTTTTGCATTGGTTTGTACTAACTTATCTCGCGAGTTCTTGTTGAGTTTTGTGTGGATGAAGTTTTTGAGATTTAGGAAAACCGTGATATGAGAGGAATTAAGGAGACACAAAATCTCAAGCTTGGGGATGCCCAAGGAACCCCAAAATAAGATTTCAAGAAGTCTCAATCATCTAAGCTTGGGGATGCCCCGGTAGGCATCCCACCTTTCTTGTTCAACAATTATCGGTTAGTATCGGTTGAGCCTAAGTTTTCGCTTCTTCACATGAGTTGTGCTATTCTTAGAATTCATTTTATTTTCATTTTTTATTGATGTTTTAATAAGATACTTAGATCTTAAAGTTTTTAAATAAAATATAGTCCTCAAATAGTTTCCAAAGAGGCCAAGTAAGCGACATTCACATCCCGTCAACAAAGCTCTTTTTTATATCATTTACTCTTGTGCTTCACTTATATCCTGTGAGTAAATTGTTGAATAAATTGAATGTCATGAAGTTGAAATCATATCATGCCTTGTTGTTGCTTCACATTGGGTTTAGAAAGTGAAATCTTTTGAGGCTTGACAATCACAATATTGGTCATACAAGCAATTCATGAATAATTAGTATAAGGAAGAGAACTTTCGCATATAATACACTATCATGGAAATATTTTGTGATTGTGAGCCCCCATCAAAATATTATATGCCAAAATTGTTGATGTTGGAAAAGGAAGACAACGTATTGGTTTATGTTTGTTCATATTCACATAGAAGTTATATTGTCATAGATCCTTCAACATGTGGTGCTTGCCCCCCCCCCCATCTTTGCTAGCCAAAAATTCCGCACCGAGATACTACTTGTGCATCCAAAAACACTTAAACCCAAATCTTATTTTCAAGAGTCCACCATACCTACCTAAGGATTGAGCAAGATCCTTCAAGTAAGTTGTCATCGGTGCAATAAGGCAATAAAAATTGCTTCTAAAAGTGTAAGATCTTTTAGTGTAAGAGAAAATTGAGCGTTGTACGATCTTGTGATGCTAAAGCAATAAAAGTGACATACCGTATAATAAAGGTTGCTATCACAAGGGGCAATATAACATGACGTTCTTTTGAACTAAGGGGTTGAGCATACAAACAAATAAGCGCATGGAAACCTCTGCTTCCCTCTGTCAAGGACCTATCTTTTACTTTTCAGTATTTACTTTTATGCAAAGAGTCAAAGTTTTTCTCTCTATTCCTCTTTATTTTTCTCCTTTTCCAAGCATCATGTGGTGAGGAAAGATCTAGGCACATATGTCCATTTGGATATGGGTAGCATGAGTTATTATTGTTGACATCACCCTTGTGGTGAATATGTTGGGAGGCAAAACATTAAGCCCCTATCTTCCTATGTATCCGGATGAAACATTTTGCTCATGTGTACGCGGTGAGTGTTAGCAATCATAGAAGACTATATGATGGTTGAGTATGTGGAGCTCTTACTTAAACTCTGTTAAATAAGTTGAATTGCAATTGCTTGGTGACTGAGAACATAGGTTGTTGGGTTCCAAGAGAATTCATTATTTGAACCTTAACATGTGAATTGGTTGCTACTATAACATGAGAAATTTTATTAGAAAGAATTGTTGTTATGATGCTAGGAAAAAGTGATTGAAGTTATCATTGATCAAACTTGTGCACTTTACTAGCATTCGCACTTCATAAATTATTTCTTTTATCATTTACCTACTCGAGGACGAGTAGGAATTAAGCTTGGGGATGATGATACGTCTCCAACGTATCTATAATTTATGAAGTATTCATGTTGTTATATTATCATTCTTGGGTGTTTTACAATCATTTTATAACAACTTTATATCATTTTTTGGGACTAACCTATTGACCCAGAGCCCAGTGCCATTTGCTATTTTTTCTTGTTTTTTACATCGCAGAAAATCAATATCAAACGGAGTCCATACCGCGAAACTTTTTGTGGATTTTTTATGGGCCAGAAGACTCCCGATGGGCCAAAGCAGCACCTGGGGGTGCCTCTAGGGGGCACAACTCACGAGGGTGCGCCAGGACCCCCTGGCGCGCCCAGGTGGGTTGTGCCCACCTCGGTGGCCTCCCATACCCTTTCTTCGCACTATAAATTCCCGAATATTCCGAAACCCTTCTGGGTTAACCTAGATCAGAAGTTCCACCGCCGCAGGGCTCCGTAGCCACCGAAAACCAATCTAGACCCATTTTGGCACCCTGGCGGAGGGGGCAATCATCTCCGGTGCCCATCTTCTTCATCCCAGCAGCCACCATGATGAGGAGAGAGTAGTCCACCCTCGGGGCTGAGGGTTTGTACCAGTAGCTATGTGTTTAATCTCTCTCTCTCTCTCGTGATCTATATCATGGTCTTTGTTAGCATAGATGGATCATATGATGTTTCTCCCCTCTATACTCTTGTTGTGATGAATTGAATCTTTATCCTTTGAAGTTTTGTCATGTCGGATTGAATGTTCAGATTTGAGAACACATGATGTATGTCTTGCGGTATGAATACTTGAGGTGACATTGGGGTATCTTATTAATTCACTTGATATATGTTATGGCACTCAACTTGCGGATTCCCGTGGTGATATTGGGGTAATCTATGCATAGGGGTTGATGCACGTTTTTATTATCTTTTCTCCGATAGAAACTTTGGGGTCCCCTCGTACTTCCTTGTGATGGATTGAGTATTATGAATATGGACTTTCTTTGGTGTTATTTTAGTACGGACTCTAGGATAGATCGAACGGAAAAAATAGCTTTGTGTTATTTTAGTATGGACTCTTGAATAGATCGAATGGAAAGAATAGATTTGAGGTGGTTTCGTGCCCTACAAACAATTCCTATCTTTTGTCCTCCGCTAATCGGAACTCGGGAGTGATTCTTCGTTACACTTTGAGGGATAGTCATATGATCCAACTATGTTAGCATTGTTGAGAGATTGCACTAGTGAAAGTATGGACCCTAGGCCTCATTTTTAAGCATTGCAACACCGTTTTTGTGCATGTTTACTATTTGCTACCATGTTGTTGTTTATTTATTCAAATTACAAAAATATATTTCTACCATCATTATTACACTTTTATCACCATCTCTTCGCCGAACTATTGCACCTATACAATTTGCCATTGTGTTGGGTGTGTTGGGGACACAAGAGATTTCTTGTATTTGGTTGCATCGTCATTTGAGAGAGACCATCTTCATCCTACACCTCTCACGGATTGATAAACCTTAGGTCATCCACTTGAGGGAAAATTGCTACCGTCCTACAAAACTTTGTGCTTGGAGGCCCAACACGTGTCTACAAGAGTAAAGTTGCGTAGTAGACATCATTGCCCAGAATTCAAGTCTCAAGGCTGTCCCGGCAGGCTTGCCGGGCACGATGAGGGCGGACTACCCCCAAGGCTCCATCCCTCCATCTCATAGTGACGCAAGTCATCAATTGGTGTGGTGTCAAGCCCCCAAGTGGCTAAGTGGTTGTTATTTGACACATGACAGCCACTTCTGAAGGAAATCACCTCGAGATGACACCTGTCCAGAGACGTGTCAAGCAGACAGGAGAGAAGGTGGCTGACCGGCCCGGCAAGCCTTGTCGGGCACGCCATGATGTCACACTAAGCGGCGCATTTAATGCGCTCTACCATGTCTACAGAGTTAGGTATGATAGCATTGTTTGCAATTTAATCAGTACACAATGACTGATTTTCCATTGTGTTAACCCCTTGGTCTATGAAAGGAGGGCCATGGCAACCTTAGAAAGGATTCGGACCCTTGTACACTCATACATGCGTAGCTGCTTTCACCCTAAGGCAGCCCTGCCGGGCTCGAGCACTGCGTTTCCAGCATGGTCCTCTCCTCAATCCACCAAAGCAGGAGTAGGGTTTTACGCCTCGCGGCGGCCCGAACCTGGGTAAGCCTGGCTGTGTGATCTTTATCGTGTTGTGCTACGCCCTCCGCTCTTTGTGCAATGTGCCCTTCCCCCCACTGAACCACAAAGGGGCCGATGGCCCCATAGGTGGTCATGGTTTCCCACGACAAGATCAGATCTTTTGCATAGAACCATGCATCCTATTCAAAAGAATACACATACCTCAAGCCATGTAACTACTGAAAGAAGAGGAAATGAATGCAATTCTATATAGACAAAAACACATGTAGCAATGTTGTAAATAGGAAAACTTCAGTAATTGGTGGTACAATGAAAGAGCAGTTTAGTTGAAGATTTAGCTTGCCATTCTCAATTTTACTACTTAAAGACATAATGTAACAAAAGGGGGTTGAGCATTCATGAAGTGGAAAACACAATTATCTCGACTCCATACAAACAATGATAGAGGCCAAGGTGTCCCGTCTTTCGATGAGATGGCGGATTTCGCTTTGGTGGAAGTCGACTTTGACGATCCGACTACGAACGTGCGAGGACGTCGCGCCTTAGCAATCGCTAAACCAACTCCGAGAGGTTATTGACCACGCCGGAGCACGATCAACCTGACCACGAGGGTCTGTTTCCTGCGAGCAAACGAAGAACAAGCAAGAAACTAAGATTGCAATCTGGATATTGCGAAAATAAGATGAAAAGCTTTATTGATCAAGGTGGGGTTCTGTGACGCCTTTGTCTGGTCGTTGAACACAAACGAAGTACGCGAAGTTGCAGCTATGGCGAACTTTTAATCTAAACAAAACCCAAAGTCTAAACGATGCCCTAAGGGCTGTATATATGGAGGAAGAGGGGGGGAATTTCGTGGCCCTTGGTGGAGGGGTCCGAAATCAACCCTATCTCTTGTTTCCCCACACATACGGACTCTAAAAATAGCCTATACTTATGTATTTCGAAATTACATGGGCCTGGCCCAATAATAAGGTGACGCAGCACCTAAAATAGCCTCAGGACGAAATTTATGAAGTGGCATCTTGTATATTTCGTCCAAGGCTTCATGCACCCATTATGGTGGCTTCAAAGTCCTGAAATCATCACTTGTAACTCCGTTCTTGTTCCCCTTGCGCATGCCATCATCTCCATGCTTGTTCTTGCTCCAATGTTCATCCTTCTCCAAGCTAGGCCCTTCATTTGTAAGCAAAACAAATGTATCCAATTTAGGCAGCATCATATTCTCATGAATATTAGAATCATTACCAAGAAACGAAAGTACCTGGTAATTTAGTTGGCGTGCACGAGCTCTAGTAATTGGTCCAGTATGTATAGCAGCAGGGGCTGTGGGTGTAACAATTATATTGATGTCCTCATCAACATGGCTCCTGAAGACGCTGACAGGTATGAATGTTTAGTTGCTCAACGTGTTTTGAGTGTGCAGGTCACACAAGCTGAGCAAAATCAGAGGCACAATTTGTTCCATACCAAGGGAGTTGTGAAGGAACGTTCTGTGCGCGTCATAATAGACGGAGGGGGCTGCAACAACTTGGCTAGCATGGAGATGGTGGAGAAGCTTTCTCTCACCACAAGACCACATCCACATCCTTACTACATCCAATGGTTCAACAACAGCGGCAAGGTTAAGGTAACACGTACTGTTCGTGTGCATTTTAGTATCTCTACATATGCTGATTATGTTGATTGTGATGTGGTACCTATGCAAGCATGTTCCTTATTACTTGGTAGACCATGGCAATTTGATAAAAATTCTGTACACCATGGTAGAAACAATCACTATACTCTTGTTCATAAGGATAAAAATATTACTTTGCTTCCTATGACTCCTGATTCCATTTTGAAAGATGATATTAATAGGGCTAATAAAGCACAACAGGAGAAGAATAAGAGTGAAAATCAGATTGTGGCAAAAGAATTTGAGCAACAAATGAAGCCTAATAATAAACCATCTAGTGTTGCTTCTGAAATTAAATTGGAAAGTGCATGTTTATTTGCCACCAAATCTGATATTGATGAGCTAGATTTCAGCAAATCTGTTTGCTATGCTTTTGTGTGCAAAGAGGCATTATTTTCATTCGAGGACGTGCCTTCCTCTTTGCCTCCTGCTGTCACTAACATTTTGCAGGAGTTCGCTGACGTTTTTCCACAAGATGTGCCACCGGGATTACCGCCTATTCGAGGGATTGAGCATCAGATTGACTTAATTCCCGGTGCTTCACTGCCAAACCGTGCACCATACCGTACCAATCCAGAGGAGACGAAGGAGATTATGCGTCAAGTACAAGAGCTTCTCGACAAAGGTTATATACGCGAATCCCTTAGTCCTTGTGCTGTTCCTATTATTCTAGTGCCGAAAAAGGATGGTACATCACGTATGTGTGTTGATTGTAGAGGCATTAATAATATTACTATTCGTTATCGTCATCCTATTCCTAGGCTAGATGATATGCTTGATGAATTGAGTGGCTCTACAATATTCTCCAAAGTTGATTTACGTAGTGGATACCATCAAATTCGTATGAAATTGGGAGATGAATGGAAAACAACATTCAAAACTAAGTTTGGATTATATGAGTGGTTAGTCATGCCTTTTGGGTTAACTAATGCACCTAGTACTTTCATGAGATTGATGAACGAAGTTTTACGTGCTTTCATTGGACGATTTGTGGTAGTTTACTTTGATGACATATTGATTTATAGCAGATCTTTGGAAGAACATTTGGAACATTTACGTGCTGTTTTTATTGCTCTACGTGATGCACGTTTGTTTGGTAACCTTGGGAAGTGCACCTTTTGCACCGACCGAGTATCTTTTCTTGGCTATGTTGTTACTCCACAGGGAATTGAAGTTGACAAAGCCAAGATTGAAGCTATTGAGAGTTGGCCGCAGCCCAAAACGGTCACACAAGTGAGGAGTTTTCTTGGCCTCGCTGGATTCTATCGGCGTTTTGTGAGAGATTTCAGCACCATTGCTGCACCTCTCAACGAGCTTACAAAGAAGGATGTGCCTTTTGTTTGGGGTTCCGCACAGGAAGAAGCCTTCACGGTATTGAAAGATAAGTTGACACATGCTCCTTTACTCCAACTTCCTGATTTTAATAAGACTTTTGAGCTTGAATGTGATGCTAGTGGAATTGGATTAGGAGGTGTGTTATTACAAGATGGCAAACCTGTTGCATACTTTTCTGAAAAATTGAGTGGGCCTAGTCTGAATTATTCTATTTATGATAAAGAATTATATGCTCTTGTTCGGACTTTAGAAACATGGCAACATTATTTATGGCCCAAAGAATTTGTTATACATTCTGATCATGAATCTTTGAAACATATTAAAAGTCAAGCTAAACTGAATCGTAGACATGCTAAATGGGTTGAATTCATTGAGACTTTCCCTTATGTCATTAAACACAAGAAGGGAAAAGAAAATGTTATTGCTGATGCATTGTCTCGTCGCTATACTATGCTTTCACAACTTGACTTCAAAATATTTGGTTTGGAGACCATCAAAGATCAATATGTGCATGATGCTGATTTTAAAGATGTAATGTAGAATTGTAAAGAAGGAAGAATGTGGAACAAGTTTGTCGTTAACGATGGATTTGTGTTTCGTGCTAACAAGCTATGCATTCCAGCTAGCTCCGTTCGTCTTTTGTTGTTGCAGGAGGCGCATTGATAGAGGCGGAGGTGTCCCGTCTTTGGATGAGATGATGGATTTCGCTTTGGTGGAAATTGATTTTGACGATCCGACTACGAACGTGCGAGGACGTCGCGCCTTAGCAATCGCTAAACCAACTCCGAGAGGTTATTGACCACGCCGGAGCACGATCAACCTGACCACGAGGGTCTGTTTCCTGCGAGCAAACGAAGAACAAGCAAGAAACTGAGATTGCAATCTGGATATTGCAAATATAAGATGAAAGCTTTATTGATCAAGGTGGGGTTCTGTGACGCCTTTGTCTGGTCGTTGAACACAAACGAAGTACGCGAAGTTGCAGCTATGGCGAACTTTTAATCTAAACAAAACCCAAAGTCTAAACGATGCCCTAAGGGCTGTATATATGGAGGAAGAGGGGGGAATTTCGTGGCCCTTGGTGGAGGGGTCCGAAATCAACCCTATCTCTTGTTTCCCCACACATACGGACTCTAAAAATAGCCTATACTTATGTATTTCGAAATTACATGGGCCTGGCCCAATAATAAGGTGACGCAGCACCTATATTAGCCTCGGGACGAAATTTATGAAGTGGCATCTTGTATATTTCGTCCAAGGCTTCATGCACCCATTATGGTGGCTTCAAAGTCCTGAAATCATCACTTGTAACTCCGTTCTTGTTCCCCTTGCGCATGCCATCATCTCCATGCTTGTTCTTGCTCCAATGTTCATCCTTCTCCAAGCTAGGCCCTTCATTTGTAAGCAAAACAAATGTATCCAATTTAGGCAGCATCATATTCTCATGAACATTAGAATCATTACCAAGAAACGAAAGTACCTGGTAATTTAGTTGGCGTGCACGAGCTCTAGTAATTGGTCCAGTATGTATAGCAGCAGGGGCTGTGGGTGTAACAATTGTATTGATGTCCTCATCATCCTCCCCTTCTTGAAATGAAGTCGTCCTCGACGGAAGTTCATCTTCGTCACCCAAATAAGGCTTCAAATCTGCAATGTTAAAAGTGGGACTAACCCCAAAATCCGAAGATGGAAGAGGCAACAAATCAATAGGTGCACGAGGTAGGAAACCATACACAACTTCAAAAGGGCACATCTTAGTAGTAGAATGCAATGAACGATTATAAGCAAATTCAATATGAGGCAAGCATTCCTCCCACATTTTCTTATTATTCTTCAAAACAGCCCTAAGCATAGTAGACAACGTTCTATTGACTACTTCAGTTTGTCCATCAGTTTGGGGGTGACAAGTAGTACTAAAAAGCAGTTTAGTCCCCAACTTAGCCCATAAACATCTCCAAAAGTGGCTAAGAAATTTAGTATCACGATCTGAAACAATAGTATTTGGCACACCATGCAAGCGAATAATTTCACGAAAGAACAAATCAGCAACATTAACAGCATCATCGCTTTTATGACATGGTATAAAGTGTGCCATTTTCGAGAATCTATCCGCGATAACAAATATGCTATCCCTCCCCTTCTTTGTTCGAGGTAAACCTAAAACAAAGTCCATAGATATATCCTCCCAAGGAACACTAGGCACAGGCAAAGGCATATATAAACCATGAGGATTGAGTCGTGACTTAGCTTTTTGACATGTAGTGCATCGAGCAATAAAACGCTCAACATCCCGTCTCATCTTTGGCCAAAAGAAATGTGTAGCAAGTACGTCCTCCGTCTTCTTCACGCCAAAGTGTCCCATTAATCCTCCTCCATGCGCCTCCTGCAACAACAAAAGACGAACGGAGCTAGCTGGAATGCATAGCTTGTTAGCACGAAACACAAATCCATCATTAACGACAAACTTGTTCCACATTCTTCCTTCTTTACAATTCTGCATTACATCTTTAAAATCAGCATCATGCACATATTGATCTTTGATGGTCTCCAAACCAAATATTTTGAAGTCAAGTTGTGAAAGCATAGTATAGCGATGAGACAATGCATCAGCAATAACATTTTCTTTTCCCTTCTTGTGTTTAATGACATAAGGAAAAGTCTCAATGAATTCAACCCATTTAGCATGTCTACGATTCAGTTTAGCTTGACTTTTAATATGTTTCAAAGATTCATGATCAGAATGTATAACAAATTCTTTGGGCCATAAATAATGTTGCCATGTTTCTAAAGTCCGAACAAGAGCATATAATTCTTTATCATAAGAAGAATAATTCAGACTAGGCCCACTCAATTTTTCAGAAAAGTATGCAACAGGTTTGCCATCTTGTAATAACACACCTCCTAATCCAATTCCACTAGCATCACATTCAAGCTCAAAAGTCTTATTAAAATCAGGAAGTTGGAGTAAAGGAGGATGTGTCAACTTATCTTTCAATACCGTGAAGGCTTCTTCCTGTGCGGTACCCCAAACAAAAGGCACATCCTTCTTTGTAAGCTCGTTGAGAGGTGCAGCAATGGTGCTGAAATCTCTCACAAAACGCCTATAGAATCCAGCGAGGCCAAGAAAACTCCTCACTTGTGTGACCGTTTTGGGCTGCGGCCAACTCTCAATAGCTTCAATCTTGGCTTTATCAACTTCAATTCCCTGTGGAGTAACAACATAGCCAAGAAAAGATACTCGGTCGGTGCAAAAGGTGCACTTCCCAAGGTTACCAAACAAACGTGCATCACGTAGAGCAATAAAAACAGCACGTAAATGTTCCAAATGTTCCTCCAAAGATCTGCTATAAATCAATATGTCATCAAAGTAAACTACCACAAATCGTCCAATGAAAGCACGTAAAACTTCGTTCATTAATCTCATGAAAGTACTAGGTGCATTAGTTAACCCAAAAGGCATGACTAACCACTCATATAATCCAAACTTAGTTTTAAATGCTATTTTCCATTCATCTCCCAATTTCATACGAATTTGATGGTAGCCACTACGCAAATCAACTTTGGAGAATATTGTAGAGCCACTCAATTCATCAAGCATATCATCTAGTCTAGGAATAGGATGACGATAACGAATAGTAATATTATTAATGCCTCTACAATCAACACACATACGTGATGTACCATCCTTTTTCGGCACTAGAATAATAGGAACAGCACAAGGACTAAGGGATTCGCGTATATAACCTTTGTCGAGAAGCTCTTGTACTTGACGCATAATCTCCTTCGTCTCCTCTGGATTGGTACGGTATGGTGCACGGTTTGGCAGTGAAGCACCGGGAATTAAGTCAATCTGATGCTCAATCCCTCGAATAGGCGGTAATCCCGGTGGCACGTCTTGTGGAAAGACGTCAGCAAACTCCTGCAAAATGTTAGTGACAGCAGGAGGCAAAGAGGAAGGCACGTCCTCGAATGAAAATAATGCCTCTTTGCACACAAAAGCATAGCAAACAGATTTGCTGAAATCTAGCTCATCAATATCAGATTTGGTGGCAAATAAACATGCACTTTTCAATTTAATTTCAGAAGCAACACTAGATGGTTTATTATTAGGATTCATTTGTTGCTCAAATTCTTTTGCCACAATCTGATTTTCACTCTTATTCGTCTCCTATTTTGCTTTATTAGCTCTATTAATATCATCTTTCACAATGGAATCAGGAGTCATAGGAAGCAAAGTAATATTTTTATCCTTATGAACAAGAGTATAGTGATTGTTTCTACCATGGTGTACAGAATTTTTATCAAATTGCCATGGTCTACCAAGTAATAAGGAACATGCTTGCATAGGAACCACATCACAATCAACATAATCAGCATATGTAGAGATACTAAAATGCACACGAACAGTACGTGTTACCTTAACCTTGCCGCTGTTGTTGAACCATTGGATGTAGTAAGGATGTGGATGTGGTCTTGTGGTGAGAGAAAGCTTCTCCACCATCTCCATGCTAGCCAAGTTGTTGCAGCTCCCTCCGTCTATTATGACGCGCACAGAACGTTCCTTCACAACTCCCTTGGTATGGAACAAATTGTGCCTCTGATTTTGCTCAGCTTGTGTGACCTGCACACTCAAAACACGTTGAGCAACTAAACATTCATACCTATCAGCGTCTTTAGGAGCCATGTATTGCGTCTCATGATCAGAATCATCTCCACCATGTTCTTCACGTGTAATAAGAGCCAATGTCTCCTCATCATAGTCACTAGCGGACTCATATCCACCATCCGCGGTAGCAATCATCACACGCGGAGATTTGCATTCCCTCGCATAATGACCTCCTCCCTTACAACGACGACAAATAATATCACTTGTGTGCCCTGTTGATGCCATGGAAGAAGAAGAACGCTGTGCAGGCCCCGCAGGTGCGCTCTTGGCAGATAATGGTGGTTGTGCCTGTTTTTTTGTATCACGGCTGGAGGTGGCACCGGATGGAGGTGCTGGTGCAGTTGAAGTAGAAGATGCACGTGGTGTCCATGATGAAGGTCGGCCTGCAGAAAAGTTAGTTCGCCCCAATGCTTGTCGATCCTGCACTTCACGTTCAGCTTTACAAGCAAGATGGAATAAACGAGTGATATTAGTATACTCCTTATAGTCTAGAATGGTCTGAATCTCTCTATTTAATCCACCCAGAAAACGTGCAAGCATAGCTTCATTCTCCTCAACAATACCACATCTAATCATGCCCGTTTGTAATTCCTGATAATATTCTTCTACAGATTTTTTTCCTTGTCTTAAGCGCTGTAATTTTTGAAGCAATTCACGTTGATAATATGGTGGAACCCAACGCGTACGCATAGCAGTTTTCAAAGCAGCCCAAGTAGTTGGAATAGGATACAATCTACAATGTTCAGACCACCATACACATGCAAAACTAGAGAAAGCACAAACAGCAGCAGCAACTCTTCTCTCCTCAGGATATTGTAAACATGTAAATCGTTGTTCAGTTTCTAACTCCCAAGTAAGATATATATCAGGAACATATCTACCCTCAAATGGTGGAATATTCAATTTCAGTTTAGGAATATGGACATCATCTCGTACCTGAGGTGGTGGTGCAGGCCTACCATTACAAATATATACCTGAGGTCGACCTGCTGGTGGTGGTGCTGGTGGCTGCTCGTAGATCTGATTTTGATCAACCTCATCCTCATAATCGCCCGCATACTCATCATCCTCCTGGGTACCAGCAACAGCAGTAGCAAGAGCCACAGAAGTATCAACAGCAGCACCAACAGTTTGGCCAAACGCAAGAGGAACACGGCTCGCTCGGCGAAGGTCTATTTCGCGACGTGGAGGTAGTCGTTGTTGTTGTTGTTGGAGAGGTGCGTTAGGTGCAGCGGGTGGTGGTGGTGGAAGACGCGCGAGCAATTCATTAAATCTGTTATCGAGCTTTGTTTCAAACGTCTTCTCAAGGCCAGTGATCTTCTCCATGGCCTCTTCAAAATTGTTCAGCACATCTAGCACCTGTTCAGTCATCATTTGCTGAAACTTATCATGAAGCTCCTTGTTCGATAAATTCTCCCAGTCAATCTCGTCGGCTTGTGATCCTGGCATGGTTAGCAGCAATAGAAACACACAAGAATATGATCCTACAGACTACGAACAAGTGGTGGTGGTGGGTGTCACAAATCCGTCAAGCAAAACTCAAATTCTTACCAGTTCTTACCCAGCAACAGGCGGTGATCGGCAACCGTTGTAGTCAAAACTCTCAAAGCTTGGATAGAGCGATTACCAGGGAGAGTCAAACGCACGACGTAGATGTATGTGGAGCTGGGAAGGCTTATACTATGGTAGCAAAAAGGGTCAGCAATAATCAATTCAGAGATGCAAAGTTGAATAAACGCTCAACGACGGTACTGTGCTGGTCCTAGGCTAGACTGTGCTAGAGACGCGAGCCTAGAACACCAACAAAATCACGGCGCGGCACCTAAACAAGGGAAAAGCACACTCTGAATTTTATTTTATTTTTCGCTCTTCTTTTTTTTTTTGCGCTCTTTTTTTTTGCGC
>NC_057797.1:347082805-347085167 GCF_018294505.1 Triticum aestivum | reverse complement strand
TGATAGAGGCCAAGGTGTCCCGTCTTTCGATGAGATGGCGGATTTCGCTTTGGTGGAAGTCGACTTTGACGATCCGACTACGAACGTGCGAGGACGTCGCGCCTTAGCAATCGCTAAACCAACTCCGAGAGGTTATTGACCACGCCGGAGCACGATCAACCTGACCACGAGGGTCTGTTTCCTGCGAGCAAACGAAGAACAAGCAAGAAACTAAGATTGCAATCTGGATATTGCGAAAATAAGATGAAAAGCTTTATTGATCAAGGTGGGGTTCTGTGACGCCTTTGTCTGGTCGTTGAACACAAACGAAGTACGCGAAGTTGCAGCTATGGCGAACTTTTAATCTAAACAAAACCCAAAGTCTAAACGATGC
Organism: Triticum aestivum; assembly: GCF_018294505.1. Lineage (NCBI taxonomy): Eukaryota > Viridiplantae > Streptophyta > Magnoliopsida > Poales > Poaceae > Triticum > Triticum aestivum. The sequence goes on along the minus strand of NC_057797.1, from coordinate 347,084,794 downwards.
CCTAAGGGCTGTATATATGGAGGAAGAGGGGGGGAATTTCGTGGCCCTTGGTGGAGGGGTCCGAAATCAACCCTATCTCTTGTTTCCCCACACATACGGACTCTAAAAATAGCCTATACTTATGTATTTCGAAATTACATGGGCCTGGCCCAATAATAAGGTGATGCAGCACCTAAAATAGCCTCGGGACGAAATTTGTGAAGTGGCATCTTGTATATTTCGTCCAAGGCTTCATGCACCCATTATGGTGGCTTCAAAGTCCTGAAATCATCACTTGTAACTCCGTTCTTGTTTCCCTTGCGCATGCCATCATCTCCATGCTTGTTCTTGCTCCAATGTTCATCCTTCTCCAAGCTAGGCCCTTCATTTGTAAGCAAAACAAATGTATCCAATTTAGGCAGCATCATATTCTCATGAACATTAGAATCATTACCAAGAAACGAAAGTACCTGGTAATTTAGTTGGCGTGCACGAGCTCTAGTAATTGGTCCAGTATGTATAGCAGCAGGGGCTGTGGGTGTAACAATTGTATTGATGTCCTCATCAAACAATATGGAAGCAGACTACTACAAAATAGGCAGCTTGGCTGCCTCGTACAAACAAAAGAGAGAAGCATAACAGAAGTGTAGAAGTACATGTTACTAAGTAACTGTGTAGACAGTGGTGTGGAACATGAATATCAATTTTACTGGATACTTCACACCAAGCAAATAGTGCAATAAATTCAATATACAAATTTGACCAATAAGGATCACATCAACATGTGGTAATTTCATTTCCAGAGATTAGCTTATGGCATCGCAACCCGATAGTGCAGTTTGCAGCCATTATCTCTAAAGGGGGCGGACCTTTGACTATGAGTTTAGGAGGTAATTGTACAATAAACTGTTAGCAGGTGCCAATGACTCAACCCAAGGCTATGAGCTTCACAATGTTTGCCCCCAGCACCTCAATTCCAACCCAAAACTACTTGGGACAATTGTTACCACCACTGCTTCATACTTCCATCTGAACATTGCATAGCAGAGCACACAATAGCTACCACCAAACCAAACATTTCAAGAGTACTGGTAGGAGTCTAGGACGACGATGACTCATCAAACATAATTCCCAGCTCCGCAAATTCTTGTCGGGCGGAAGCAGGCCTGAACTCCTCGAGTGGTGGCCGCCGCCCAGATCGTGAAATGTGGGGATGGAAGGGAAGGGAAGGGGAGTACCTTCTCATTCTTGAATCGGGTGTGGATGTTGCCGAGATCCTTGTCGACGTGGAGGCACTCCTGCTCCTTGTTGTGGCAATTGCGGATGTCGCTGATGAAGACCGATAGCCCCCGCATACCCGAGAGCGCCATCCCCTCCGCACGCCCTCTCTAGGCGGAGACCCGACCCAGATTTGTGGCCCGCCGAGCGAGATCTGGCGCCTGTAGGGAGACAAACCATCTGCCTGGCCGCGGGGGCGCCTGGATGGATCGACGCGCGGAGGTGGGGGAGGGGACACTACAAAAAAAAGACACATCCGTGACATTTTGGGCCGAATGAATTTTTTTTCTGTCATACACATGACACTTCTATGACGATAATTGTGACAAAACCAAGTATCATCATAGATGTGGTGGGCTCCTACTTCTATGACAAAAAATCATTACAGAAAATTGGCTTTTCGTCCTGGGCGGGCCGGAGACGCAGCTACATGACATTCTTTGGGCCGTCCATGATGGAAAAAACCGTGGTAGAAGCGAGGGCAACGAAAATTTCGGGGAGTTCAAGGTTACGGTGGGAGGTCGGGGGCCGAGCGATGCGTGTTTCTCTCGTGCACGTACGCGTGTGTGTGCGAGGCATTGGCTCAAACTGAACCCAAGCGAGGCGTTGGGCTCTAACTGAACCCGAGCGATTGCACTGCAGGCTACGCGTTACTGAACCCGAGCGATCAATCGATGGCTGTTAACTGAACCCGATCGAGCGATTCCTTCGCTACTGCTGCTAACTGAAGCC
>NC_057797.1:347071041-347082529 GCF_018294505.1 Triticum aestivum | reverse complement strand
CCTCGTGGTGTGGTGGAGGGCTGGATGAACAGTAGACGGTGGAGGGGTGCCCGTTGAGGGTGGTTGAACAGGACCCCGTGGTGTGGAGGGCTGGATGAATAGTAGACGGTGGAGGGGTGGTTGAACAGTAGCTGGTGGAGTAGCACGCGGTGGAGGCTAGACGAACAGGAGCCCGTGGAGGCTAGAGGAGGTCGACGGTAGCCCGTGGAGGCTGGAGGAGGTCGACGGTGGAGATGAACACTATCCCGTGGAGTCCCGTTTTGCAGTACGCCACACCCCTCCCGATGAACAGGACCCCCGTTTCGACGGTAGGAGGTCCGTTTCGTCCGTATTGCGGTATGCCACACCCCTCCCAATCAACAGGACCCCCGTTTTAACCGTAGGAGGTCCGTTTCGTCCGTATTGCGGTACGCCACACCCCTCCCGATCAACAGGACCCCCGTTTCGACCGTAGGAGGTCCGTTTCCTCCATTTTGCGGTATGCCACACCCCTCCCGATTAACAGGACCCCTGTTTCGACCATAGGAGGTCTGTTTCCTCTATTCTGCGGTACGCCAGGCCTCGTTTCCATCGCCTGTTCCATCCAAGCCCTCCCGATGAACACGACCACGCATTCCGTTCCGACCCAGCCGGTTGGCACCCACGCGTTCCGTTGCCTCCCGATGAACACGACGCATTCCGTTGCCTCCCCATGAACACGACGCATTACGTTGCCTCCCCATGAACACGATGACGATGCTGTTTCTCTGTTCCGACCCAGCCATGTACACGAGCCCTGGCCGTACGTATGCGCGAGTAGGTGTTCGAGACCCCTCCTGATGAGGACATCAATACCATTGTTACACCCACAGCCCCTACTGTTACATATACTGGACCAATTACTAGAGCTCGCGCACGCCAATTAAATTACCAGGTACTTTCGTTTCTTGGTAATGATTCTAATGTTCATGAGATTATGATGCTGCCTAAATTGGATACATTTGTTTTGCTTACAAATGAAGGGCCTAGCTTGGAGAAGGATGAACATTGGAGCAAGAACACGCATGGAGTTGATGGCATGCGCAAGGGGATCAAGAACGGAGTTACAAGTGATGATTTCAGGACTTTGAAGCCGCCATAAGGAGTGCATGAAGCCTTGGACGAAATATACAAGATGCCACTTCATAATATTCGTCCATAGGCTATTCTAGGTGCTGCTTCACCTTATTAATGGGCCAGGCCCATGTAATTTCGAAATACTTAAGTATAGGCTATTTTTAGAGTCCGTATGTGTGGGGAAACAAGAGTTAGGGTTGGTTTTGGACCCCACCCTCAAGGGCCACGAAATTCCCCCCTCTTCCTCCATATATACAGCCCTTAGGGCGTCGTTTAGACTTTGGGTTTTGTTTAGATTAAAAGTTCGCCATAGCTGCAACTTCGCGTACTTCGTTTGTGTCCAACGACCAGATCAAGACGTCACAGAACCCCACCTTGATCAATAAAGCTTTCATCTTATATTCGCAATATCCCGATTGCAATCTTAGTTTCTTGCTTGTTCTTTGTTTGCTCGCAGGAAATAGACCCTTGTGGTCAGGTTGATCATGCTCCGGCGTGGTCAATAACCCTCGGAAGTTGGTTTAGCGATTGCTAAGGCGCGACGTCTCGCACGTTCGTAGTCGGATCGTCAAGGTCGACTCCCACAGAAAATGATAGCCACCATCTCATCGAAACATTGGGACACCTTAGCCTCTATCAAGTGGTATCAGATTTCCAGGTTGCTCGGTGAGATTTTACAGTTTTTCATAGATTAGATTGAGTCTGTTCTTCATACCTACAGTCCATGAAAAAGCCAGAAAAAAAAATTAGGGTTAGTTCATCATATCCGAACCAATCTGAGCCTTTGCATAATCTTTTTAGGGTTTTTGCTTTGTTGAATTTGCGGTTGCATCGTCATGTCAAGTTGCTGGTCTTAGAGTCTAGTCTTTTAGAGTTTCGAGTTCTGGTCATAAGTTGTCATGCCACCGCCGCACCATCATCATTGCCCATCTACCACTTTTGCTTATCCGCCACCGCTCTGAATCCATATCCATATACCACCACCAATCCGTATCCATATACCGCCACCAATCTGTATCCATATACCACCACCGCTACCATATACCACCACCGCTGCCATATACCACAACCATATATCCACCACCAATCCGAGTTCTTCTCATATTAGGTTTGTTCTTGAGATCAATCTAAATTCCGTTTCGTGTTTCCTTGCCTGCGTAGGTCTCGGAGACCCGCGGGCAGTTTTTAGGCCAAAAATTTCACGGGCAATTTTTTTCCCTATCCTATTTTTAGGCTTTTCTGAGTCTTTTGGGCCACGTGCCATCATAGTGATTTTTTGACGCACTTTTTCGTCGTCGCTGCCCTGATTTCCGAAAAAAAAGTGAAAAAAAAAATTCGTGCCCATCCTATCAGTTTGACGAGGGAAGAGTTTTGAGACACTCGCCATTATAGTGATTTTTCGCAGAAAAAAAGAGGAGGGCAAAAAAAAGGAGCGCAAAAAAAAGAGCGAAAAAAAAGAGTTCCAGAGTGTGCTTTTCCCTTATTTACGTGCAGCGCCGTGATTTTGTTAGTGTTCTAGGCTCGCGTATCTAGCACGGTCTAGCCTAGGACCAGCACAGTACCGTCGTTGAGCGTTTATTCAACTTTGCATCTCTGAATTGATTATTGCTGACCCTTTTTGCTACCATACTATAAGCCTTCCCAGCTCCACATACATCTACGTCGTGCGTTTGACTCTCCCTGGCAATCGCTCTATCCAAGCTTTTGAGAGTTTTGACTACAATGGTTGCCGATCACCGCCTGCTGCTGGGTAAGAACTGGTAAGAATTTGAGATTTGCTTGACGGATTTGTGACACCCGCCACCACCACCACTTGTTAGTAGTCTGTAGGATCATATTCTTGTGTGTTTCTATTGCTGCTAACCATGCCAGGATCACAAGCCGACGAGACTGACTGGGAGAACTTGACGAACAAGGAGCTTCATGATACGTTTTAGCAAATGATGAGTGGACAGGTGCACGATGTGATAAACAGATTTGAAGAGGCCATGGAGAAGATAGATGGCATGGAGAAGACGTTTGAAACAAAGCTCGATAACAAGTTTGCTGAATTGCTTTCGCGTTTTCCACCACCACCACCGGCTGCTCCTGCCGCACCTCTGCAACAACAGCAACAACATCGACTACCTCCACGTCGGGAAACAGCCCTCCGCCGAGTGAGCTGTGTCCCTCTTCAGTCGGGCCAAACTGCTGGTGCTGCTGTTGATACTTCTGTGGCTCCTACTGCTGATGTGGAGGAGGATGATTATGTGGGAGATTATGAGGATGAGGTTGATCACAATCAGAACTACGTGCCACCACTAGCACAGCAACCACCAGGTCGTCCACATGCAAATAATGGCAATGGTAGGGCTCACCCTCAGGTACGAGATCATGACCATCTCCCTAAACTAAAATTGAATATTCCACCATTTGAGGGTAGATATGTTCCTGATATATATCTTACTTGGGAGTTAGAAACTGAACAACGATTTACATGTTTACAATATCCCGAGGAGAGACGTGTTCCTGCTGCTGTTTGTGCATTCACTAGTTTTGCATGTGTTTGGTGGTCTGAGCATTGTAGATTATATCCTATTCCGGCTACTTGGGCTGCTTTGAAAACTGCTATGCGTACTCGTTGGGTTCCACCATATTATCAACGTGAATTACTTCAAAAATTGCAGCACTTAAGACAGGGGAAAAATTATGTAGAAGAATATTATCAGGAATTACAAACTGGCGTGATTAGATGTGGTATTGTTGAGGAGAATGAAGCTATGCTTGCACGTTTTATGGGTGGATTAAATAGAGAGATTCAGACGATTCTAGAGTATAAGGAGTATACTAATATCACTCGTTTATTCCATCTTGCTTGTAAAGCTGAACGTGAAGTGCAGGATCGACAGACATTGGCGTGGACTAACTTTTCTGCAGGTCGACCTTCATCATGGACACCACGTGCATCTTCTACTTCCACACGTTCTGCTACACCGGCGCCTCCGTCGGCTGCCACCTCCAACCGTGATACAATAATGCAGGCACAATCACCACTATCTGCAAAGAGCACACCTTCTGGGCCTGCAAAGAGCTCTTCTTCATCCATGGCATCAACAGGGCAAACACATGATATTATTTGTCGACGTTGCAAGGGTGGAGGTCATTACGCGAGAGAATGCCCATCTAAGCGTGTGATGATTGTTACTGAGGATGGTGGGTATGAGTCCGCTAGTGACTATGATGAGGAGACCTTGGCTCTTATTACACGTGAAGAACATGGTGGAGACGATTCTGATCATGAGACGCAATACATGGCTCCTGAAGATGCTGACAGGTATGAATGTTTAGTTGCTCAACGTGTTTTGAGTGTGCAGGTTACACAAGCTGAGCACAATCAGAGGCATAATTTGTTCCATACAAAGGGAGTTGTGAAGGAACGTTCTGTTCGCGTGATCATAGATGGAGGGAGCTGCAATAACTTGGCTAGCATGGAGATGGTGGAGAAGCTATCTCTCACCACAAGACCACATCCACATCCTTACTACATCCAATGGTTCAACAACAGCGGCAAGGTTAAGGTAACACGTACTGTTCGTGTGCATTTTAGTATCTCTACATATGCTGATTATGTTGATTGTGATGTGGTACCTATGCAAGCATGTTCCTTATTACTTGGTAGACCATGGCAATTTGATAAAAATTCTGTACACCATGGTAGAAACAATCAGTATACTCTTGTTCATAACGATAAGAATATTACTTTGCTTCCTATGACTCCTGATTCCGTTTTGAAAGATGATATTAATCGAGCTAATAAAGCAAAACAAGAGACAAATAAGAGTGAAAATCAGAATGTGGCAAAAGAATTTGAGCACCAAATGAAGCCTAATAATAAACCATCTACTGTTGTTTCTGAAATTAAATTGAAAAGTGCATGTTTACTTGCCACCAAATCTGATATTGATGAGCTAGATTTTAGCAAATCTGTTTGCTATGCTTTTGTGTGCAAAGAGGCATTATTTTCATTCGAGGACGTGCCTTCCTCTTTGCCCCCTGCTGTCACTAACATTTTGCAGGAGTTCGCTAACGTCTTTCCACAAGACGTGCCACCGGGATTACCACCTATTCGAGGGATTGAGCATCAAATTGACTTAATTCCCGGTGCTTCGCTACCCAACCGTGCACCATACCGTACCAATCCAGAGGAGACGAAGGAGATTATGCGTCAAGTACAAGAACTGCTCGACAAAGGTTATATACGTGAATCCCTTAGTCCTTGTGTTGTTCCTATCATTTTAGTGTCGAAAAAGGATGGCACGTCATGTATGTGCGCTGATTGTAGAGGCATTAATAATATTACTATTCGTTATCGTCATCCTATTCCTAGGCTAGATGATATGCTTGATAAATTGAGTGGCTCTACAATATTCTCCAAAGTTGATTTGCGTAGTGGATACCATCAAATTCGTATGAAATTGGGTGATGAATGGAGAACATCATTTAAAACTAAGTTTGGATTATATGAGTGGTTAGTCATGCCTTTTGGGTTAACTAATGCACCTAGTACTTTCATGAGGTTAATGAACGAAGTTTTACGTGCTTTCATTGGACGATTTGTGGTAGTTTACTTTGATGACATATTGATTTATAGCAAATCTTTGGAGGAACATTTGGAACATTTACGTGCTGTTTTTATTGCTCTACGTGATGCACGTTTGTTTGGAAACCTTGGAAAGTGCACCTTTTGCACCGACCGAGTATCTTTTCTTGGCTATGTTGTTACTCCACAGTGAATTGAAGTTGATAAAGCCAAGATTGAAGCTATTGAGAGTTGGCCGCAGCCCAAAACGGTCACACAAGTGAGGAGTTTCCTTGGCCTCGCTCGTTTCTATAGGCGTTTTGTGAGAGATTTCGGCACCATTGCTGCACCTCTCAACGAGCTTACAAAGAAGGATGTGCCTTTTGTTTGGGGTACCGCACAGGAAGAAGCTTTCACGGTATTGAAAGATAAGTTGACACATGCTCCCTTACTCCAACTTCCTAATTTTAATAAGACTTTTGAGCTTGAATGTGATGCTACTGGAATTGGATTAGGAGGCGTGTTATTACAAGATGGAAAACCTGTTGCATACTTTTCTGAAAAATTGAGTGGGCCTAGTCTGAACTATTCTACTTATGATAAAGAATTATATGCTCTTGTTCGGACCTTAGAAACATGGCAACATTATTTATGGCCCAAGGAATTTCTTATACATTCTGATCATGAATCTTTGAAACACATTAAAAGTCAAGCAAAACTGAACCACAGACATGCCTTGTCTCATCGTTATACATGCCTAATCTTTCCCTTATGTCATTAAACACAAGAAGGGTAAAGAAAATGTTATTGCTGATGCCTTGTCTCGTCGTTATACTATGCTTTCACAACTTGACTTTAAAATATTTGGTTTGGAGACCATCAAAGATCAATATGTTCATGATGCTGAATTTAAAGATATATTGCAGAATTGAAGGAAGGGAGAACTTGGAACAAGTTCGTTCTTAACGATGGATTTGTGTTTCGTGCTAACAAGCTATGCATTCCAGCTAGCTCCGTTCGTCTTTTGTTGTTGCAGGAGGCGCATGGAGGAGGATTAATGGGACACTTTAGTGTCAAGAAGACGGAGGATATACTTGCCACACATTTCTTTTGGCCAAAGATGAGACGGGATGTTGAGCGTTTTGTTGCTCGCTGCACTACATGTCAAAGAGCTAAGTCACGACTCAATCCTCATGGTTTATATATGCCTTTGCCTGTACCTAGTGTTCCTTGTGAGGATATATCTATGGACTTTGTTTTAGGTTTACCTCGAACAAAGAAGGGGAGGGATAGCATATTTGTTGTCGTGGATAGGTTCTCGAAAATGGCACACTTTATACCATGTCATAAAAGCGATGATGCTGTTAATGTTGCTGATTTGTTCTTTCGTGAAATTATTCGCTTACATGGTTTGCCAAATACTATTGTTTCAGATCATGATACTAAATTTCTTAGCCACTTTTGGAGATGTTTATGGGCTAAGTTGGGGACTAAGCTGCTTTTTAGTACTACTTGTCACCCCCAAACTGATGGACAAACTGAAGTAGTCAATAGAACGTTGTCTACTATGGTTAGGGCTGTTTTGAAGAATAACAAGAAAATGTGGGAAGAATGCTTGCCTCATATTGAATTTGCTTATAATCGTTCATTGCATTCTACTACTAAGATGTGCCCTTTTAAAATTGTGTATGGTTTCCTACCTCGTGCACCTATTGATTTGTTGCCTCTTCCATCTTAAGAGAAGGTTAATTTTGATGCTAAAGAACGTTCTGAATTGATTTTAAAAATGCATGAGTTAACTAAGGAAAACATTGAGCGTATGAATGCTAAATATAAACTTGCTGGAGATAAGGGTAGAAAACATGTTGTGTTTGCGCCTGGAGATCTTGTTTGGTTACATTTGCGTAAAGATAGATTTCCTAATCTGCGCAAATCAAAGCTAATGCCACGTGCTGATGGTCCTTTTAAGGTGTTAGAGAAAATAAATGATAATGCATATAAACTTGAGCTACCTGTAGATTTTGGGGTTAGTCCCACTTTTAACATTGCAGATTTGAAGCCTTATTTGGGTGAGGAAGATGTGCTTCCGTCGAGGACGACTTCATTTCAAGAAGGGGAGGATGATGAGGACATCAATACCATTGTTACACCCACAGCCCCTACTGTTACATATACTGGACTAATTACTAGAGCTCGCGCACGCCAATTAAATTACCAGGTACTTTCGTTTCTTGGTAATGATTCTAATGTTCATGAGATTATGATGCTGCCTAAATTGGATACATTTGTTTTGCTTACAAATGAAGGGCCTAGCTTGGAGAAGGATGAACATTGGAGCAAGAACACGCATGGAGTTGATGGCATGCGCAAGGGGATCAAGAACGAAGTTACAAGTGATGATTTCAGGACTTTGAAGCCGCCATAAGGAGTGCATGAAGCCTTGGACGATGCCACTTCATAATATTCGTCCATAGGCTATTCTAGGTGCTGCGTCACCTTATTAATGGGCCAGGCCCATGTAATTTCGAAATACTTAAGTATAGGCTATTTTTAGAGTCCGTATGTGTGGGGAAACAAGAGTTAGGGTTGGTTTCGGACCCCACCCTCAAGGGCCACGAAATTCCCCCCTCTTCCTCCATATATACAACCCTTAGGGCGTCGTTTAGACTTTGGGTTTTGTTTAGATTAAAAGTTCGCCATAGCTGCAACTTCACGTACTTCGTTTGTGTCCAACGACCAGACCAAGACGTCACAGAACCCCACCTTGATCAATAAAGCTTTCATCTTATATTCGCAATATCCCGATTGCAATCTCAGTTTCTTGCTTGTTCTTCGTTTGCTCGCAGGAAACAGACCCTCGTGGTCAGGTTGATCGTGCTCCAGCGTGGTCAATAACCCTCGGAAGTTGGTTTAGCGATTGCTAAGGCGCGACGTCTCGCACGTTCGTAGTCGGATCGTCAAGGTCGACTCCCACAGAAAACGATAGCCACCATCTCATCGAAACATCAGGACACCTTAGCCTCTATCACCTCCCGTATGTACACATACCTGGCCGTATTTTCTTTCTTGCACCCTGGCCGCTGTACGTACATGTACATGCTACGTGCGCGCCTCTACTACGACACGTGCGCGCCTCTACATCGACCAGTATGTACGTACACATTCGCGACCAGAATGACAACGCTACGTACGCTTCGACCAGGTGGGTCCCGACTGTCAGGCACTTCCTTGCCTGTGAAGATGTAGTGGTGGGTCCCAACAGTCAGGGGGCGAATCATTTTTTTGCCCGGATGCACTTCCTTGCGCGCGAAGATGTAGCTGGTTGGTCCCAGCAGTCAGTGGGGAATGTTATTTTCGTGAAATACAGTGGCCCGTCTGGTGGGTCCCAGCTGTCAGGTGGAGGAATCATTATTTTCCGCGTAATAAGGAGGCACTTCCTTGCTGTAGCCGTGGACCCAGCTGGCAGCCTCTCCACGTACAGTCCATGTCCGATGGAAGTCGTCCCTTGACCACGTTGACCACGCCGTGCCGAGAGCACCAGGGCGGTGGATGACGGCGAGGCCTAGGAAGGGGGCAACGGGGAGCCGGGGAAGACGCGGCAGTGGAAGCCCGCGCGGAGAGGAGTACGAGGGTTCACTGGTTCGATGCGGTGTGAGGCTGCCGTCGCCGCAGGGCCTGGCCAGTGGTGGGAATAGTAGGGGGCGGTGAGGCCTCCGTGGCAGCACAGCCGACCACGAGAGGCAGGAGCATGCGGCACGACCGGCGCTGCTTTGGACCAACACTTAGACAAGCACTGGCCCGGGGGGCTTAAAATAAAGATGACCCTCGAGAGGGCGACTCCCAAGGGAAAAGTAGGTGGTGGTGAGGCAAATGGTAAAACCAAGGTTGGGCCTTGCTGGAGGAGTTTTATTCAAGGCGATGTAGCGACCAGACCTCAAACAGTCTGATCTCTGTGCTCCGGTGTCATCCCTGGATCAGTAATGCTGACACCACACAGTACTCAGAGGATTTATAGCAGAGTAGCAATCACACACTTATTACATCGAGTGTCTCAAAAGAGAACTTATTACAATAAATATGGCTTAAGGCCATCTAATAACGATAACAGCGGAAGGCTTGGAAGATAAGTGAGTCCATCAACTCCAACGGCATCACTGAGTATAGAACCACGACCTAAAACTCCTTAATCGTCGTCTGAAAAGTCTGCAACATTAACGTTGCAGCCCGAAATGGGTCAGCACATGGAATATGCTGGCAATGTAACACATAGAGAGTAATGGAATGAAACAGCTATACTATATGCATATTTGGCTGGTGGAAAGCTCTATGGTTACAGTTTTGCGTAAAGCCAATTTTTCCCTACTTCAAAGGAATAAATTTATTTAACTATCATGGTAGTCGTTAAACATTGAGAATGGTTGACAGCATTCTCAATCCCAATTAAGCATCATCATTAAACATAACCCAACAAAATTAATTTAGAGTAACATGTTGAGATTCACACGATAATTCGGGTACTAGATACTCAAGATGTCCATAACCGGGGACACGGCTAACCATGATTAGTTTATTACACTCTGTAGAGGTTTGCGCACTTTTCCCCACAAGACTCGATCGCCTCCGTTTGGTTTCTCGCACTACAGGGTGTTTGAGAAGATGGATGACCGAGACATAGTCTTTCAGAAGCGCTAGCACCTTACGATCGGGTAGACCGTACCACCTACATCCCCTACATCTGCTAGTCTACCACTGTAAGAGTTCGCATGACTTAGTCAACTATGCTTGAGCCCATAATAGCTTGTGGCTGCACACGAAAGTTTCTAGTATGAATAGTCTCATGATCCCTTTGAGCCTGGGTGGCGGTCCAAAAGAAAACAGGCAAGTCCTGGAATACCCAGGTGCCTCAATCCACCCAGATGTGTGTTTAAGTTGCCACCTTAGATAAACCATTAATTAACAAAACTCACATCTGTCATGGATATCACTCACCCAATCCACGTCTACTAGCATAGCATGGCATAATAAGCAAACGTAGAAGTAACTCCCAAAGGTTTGATAATAAACGGGTAATAGGTACTACCTCATCTACTTCCCATCCCTCAAATTTAATTAGATCCTAACCATGCAATGTGTGAGGGTTGGTCTAATGCAATAAAACTGGGTAGTAGAAAAGGTATGATCAAAGTGTTACTTGCCTTGCTGATGATCCGGGAAACCTAGAGATTCGAAGTAACAGGCGACGCACTTCGGTTATTCTATCGCAGACAAACAAACAAGCATACAATAAGTACTCATCTAATGCACGGATAAAACTCAAATAAGAGATCTAACCAGAAAGTTCAACTTAAGAACTCCGGTTGGCAAAAAGAATCAAATCGAACGAAACAACGAAAGTCAAACGGCGAAAGAAAACAACTTCGTTCTACTAATCTGGATCTAAGGCAATTTTTACAGTAGCAAAACCTTGTTTAAGTTGGTTAAATGGATAGAGGGTTTGGAGACGAAACTCTAGGCGCTTGAATCGCCTGATTCCGATAAACGAGCGAAAAGTTATACTAAAAAGAAAATCGGATCAGGAATCGCGATCAGAAAAATCGCGGATTTAATCCAAGAAAAAGAAAAACGACGAACGCTCGCTAGAACGAACGAACGAACGAACGCTCGCTATTTAAATAAACCGGAAAAACCGATCTATTTAAAAAAACCGAATCTAAAAAAACTGACGGAAAACCGATCGGTTTTCAAAAAAAACCGGGCATGGATTTTGAGGCGGTGGCAAACCTTGGCGAGCGTGCGGCTCCGGCGAGGCAGCGGCGGGCGGCGGTGGCGGCGCAG